>NC_068278.1:4531202-4746702 GCF_025860055.1 Xyrauchen texanus | reverse complement strand
GAGCGAGAATTTCGCAGAAACGTGTGATTTGCCACATTTGAATAGGCTGCCAGGCTCTGTAAGAGCAAACCTCAAAATGGGGTCAAAGTTGCACCCCTGGGGGGCAGTAGCTGCCCAAAGTTGCCCAAAATTGCCCCCATTGACTTACTATGGTGAAGGACAGCCCATGAAATGAAATTGCATAGGGATTTTGTATTGAACAAAGCTCTGGATCACAGTGTCATAGAGACAAGGGGGTGGGCTCATTTTACACAGATGACCAATCAGCCTCTCAGGATCATTGTGAAGCTATCAAGCCACGCCCTAGCAACCATTTACACCACCTTAGCAACAAGTCCCATAGACTTCTAATGAAAGATATCAAAGGGATATCTCCGGATAGAAGTGTTATAGAAACACAAGGATGGTCTCGTTTGACTCGGGGCAGCAAACAGCCAATCATGAATCACCTCAACACTTCCTAGCCCCTCCCTAGCAACCATTGTCGAGCACCTTAGCAACCAAAATCCATAGAGGGATATGTTCCATTCTGAATGTCACAGAGGCATGGGAGTTGGTTTTTATCATTCATACTTACAAGCAGCCTTTGGAGTTTCATGAATGGCAGTTGCCAAGCCACTCCCTAGCAACTAAACAGAGTACCCTAGCAACCGGGTAACAAATCACATATCTCTACACCAGAAAATCGCAGAGAATTCTGGGTTGATTTATTTCAATCAGGATGGAAAGGAGCCATGATTAGTATCACTATGGTAACTGCCTAGCAACCAGATCGGGTTACCCTAGCAACCGAGTAACAAATCACATAACTCTGCACCAGAAAATAGTACAGACTTCCGGGTTGACTTATTTCACTCAGGATGGAAAGGAGCCATGTATTGTATTACCTTGGTAACTGCATAGCAACCAGATGGGGTTACCCTAGCAACTGAGTTACAAATCACATATCTCTGCATCAGAAAAACGTAGAGACTTCTGGGTTGGTTTATTTCAATCAGGATGGCAAGGACACTTCATAAGTATCACTATGGTAACTGCCTAGAAACCACATGGGTTTACCCTAGCAACCGAGTAACAAATCACATAACTCTGCACCAGAAAATAGTAGAGACTTCAGGGTTGACTTTTTTCACTCAGGATGGAGAGGAGCCATGTATTGTATTACCTTCGTAACTGCATAGCAACCAGATGGGGTTACCCTAGCAACCAAGCAAAAAATCACATATCTCTGCATCAGAAAAATGTAGACTTCTGGGTTGGTTTATTTCAATCAGGATGGCAAGAACACTTAATAAGTATCACTATGGTAACTGCCTAGCAACCACATGGGGTTACCCTAGCAACCGAGTAACAAATCACATATCTCTGCACCAGAAAATCGAAGAGACTTCTGGGTTGATTTATTTCAATCAGGATTGCAAGGAGACTTGATAAGTATCACTATGGTAACTGCCTAGCAACCAGATGGGGGTAACCTAGCAACCGGGTAACAAATCACATATCTCTGGATCAGAACATCGTAGACACTTCCGGGTTGACTGATTTTACTCAGGATAGCAAGGAGACTTGATAAATATCACTATGGTAACTGCCTAGCAACCAGATGGGGGTACCCTAGCAACCAAGTAAAAAAACACATATCTCAGCAGTTATAAAATGCTATTTGACGAGTTTTGCCATGGCAAGCACCACTCACATTTTCTTCAGGAAATGTACATTCTAGTTAAACTTACAATCTCTTTAGATGTGGCTGTTGGAAACTAAGAGGTATGTAGGGCCTAATTCTGTTGGAAACTTGACATTGTACTACTTACAGACTTGGTTAAAATACAAGTATAAAGTATTAATAAGCCCTGTTTAAAGTTCTATTTTAGTTTATTTTTTCTTTTGTTTTCCGTTTAAAGTGCAATTAGTTGCTTCTCAAGTGAGGGCTGAAAGTTACGTGCATGTAGTATGACGCATATTCTATTTACAGTTTATAACGTTAGATAAATATGGCCTATCTGGATTAATTTTGTACATAGACAAGCAATTGAGTTTTGGTTTACAGGAGAATAGTTCCTCAGTATAGCGTGGACCTATTCCCGATAGTGGAGGGAAGTTATTCAGGGATTTGGGGGAGCCTGTATGTTCTAATGGGACAGGCCTGGGTTTTGGGTGGGTCGCTCTCTTTCTTTTATTTTTGGTTTATTCCAAATGGTACCCTTTTATAGTTTTTTTATTGCTATGCTTGCACCAAGGTAGTTTACCTCTCTTTAAGTTAACCATGATATTATAGCAAATGACAGATGTTTTGGTTGAATGTGTAGCTTGGAATTGTAGAGGCCTACGTAAACTTAATAAAATAAAACAAGTAGTAGGTAGAATAAATTAGCTAAGAGCCAAAATTGTATTCCTACAGGAAACACACTTGCTAGAGCATGAGACAATCAAAATTAAACATAGATGGCCAGGTCAGGTACTGTCATCAGCCTACTATTCTAATTCCAGAGGAGTTATAATTATGATACATAAGTCTATTCCTTTGCGCATTGATAAAGTAACTAAAGACCACAACGGTAGATTTTTGATTATACAGGGAAATATTCTATCAACTCGGATTAATCTGGTTAATGTGTATGGACCTAAAGATGATAACGCACATTTTTATAATGACTTATTTTTGAGAATCTCCACAATGCCTGTAAAACACATTGTGGCAGGTGATTTCAATTGTGTTTTGCAGCCCAGTAAGGACCGGTCATCTGGTATCGATAACTCTCATGTAAGGTCTAGGAAAGCTTTACAACATTTTATAAAGGAACTTAACCTGGTGGATATATGGAGGGCTCAAAACCCACTAAAAAGGGAATATTCATGTTGGTCGAGTACTTCTAAAGGATACTCAAGAATAGATTACTTTCTGGTATCAGCTGAACTAATTTCCTGTATCAGAAAATGTCAATATAGTAGTATTCTTATATCAGATCATGCTCTTGTATCTTTGACATATGTTGAACCAAAGTTTATTCATAATCGTACTAAATGGAGATTTCAAATACACTGGATGCAAGACAAAAGATTTCTTGAGTAATTAGGGGAACAAATTGATTACTATTTTGAACACAACACCACCCAAACATCAGCTACAATTAGATGGGAAGCCTTTAAGGCCTTTATACAAGGACAAATTATAAGCTATACGAGCAGGAGGACAAAAGAGAAACAAGCGAAAACTAAAACCCTTGAAACAAAAATTCGCTTACTTGAGGAAAAGAGTTTACAAGCAGGCCAAAATACTGATAATGTTTTAAAAGAATTACTATTGTTAAGAACCCAATATAATGAAATAACACATGAAAAAGCAGCAGCCAATTTATTAAGATTAAAGCAACAATTTTACAATCAGCAAGAAAAACCAGGCAGATTTCTTGCTGGGCGTATAAAACAACAGGAATCAGAAAGAGCAATTACTAATATTGAGGATGAAAATGGAAATATGACTGTAGATCCGATGGAAATTAATAAAGCGTTTAGAAATTTCTACGAAAAGCTATATTGCTCTGAATATAAAGCCACGACTGATACCCACTCCACGTTTTTTGATAATCTCAACATCCCTAAAATATCTGAGGAACTAAAAATTAAGTTAGATAGTGAGCTTACTGCAGATGAAATTATGGAGGCTATAACTACATTAAAAGGTGGTAAAACAGCAGGACCAGATGGCCTGCCCATTGACCTATACAAATATTTCAAAGATAAACTGTTTAGGCCACTCCATGATATGTATATATAATGTTATAATAATGACTGTCTTCCTACTTCTATGAGAGAGGCTTTGATAATTATTTTACCAAAACCAGGAAAACCGAACACAAAGTGTGGAAATATGCGACCTATAAGCCTAATAAATACCGATACCAAAATACTATGTAAAATCTTGGCAAAAAGGTTACAGACTGTGCTTCCGGGCATTGTGGGTGATGATCAAGGTGGGAAAAGGATACGGCTCTTCTCTCGCTTGACGCGGAGAAAGCTTTTGATAGAATCGAATGGGTTTATCTCTTTGACGTTATTGTAAAATTTGGATTTGGAAGCTCCTTTTTACATTGGATCAAATTATTACATTCTAATCCAGTAGCTGAAATCTTAACCAATGAGGTGATTTCTGAGCCATTTAATATTACAAGAGGGTGCCCTCAAGGCTCACCACTGTCCCCACTTTTGTTCATTTTGGCTATCGAACCGCAATAGCCGTAAGGTCTAGCAATCACATACAAGGGATAACAATGGGTGGCAAGGAACATAAAGTAGCTTTAATCGCTGACGATGTAGTGCTATTCTTAAAACAGTTAAACGCCTCTCTATCTGCACTTTTAGATCTGACCAATCAATTCGGAAATATATCTGGATATAAAGTGAACACATCAAAGTCATCGTTAATGCTGCTCAATAAAGATAGCTGTCCAAATACATCACATTTATTTACCTTGAAAATATCACCCAGCTTTACATATTTGGGTACCAAAATAGTTCCCCAATTAGAAAATGTAATTTCTACAAATTATAATGCTATAATCAGAGGTGTAGTGGTAAAAAAAGAGGTGGGTAAACTATACATTCTGGTGGACCAAGACGTGGTCACCCGGTAAGGTGGGCCACTGCCTACCGGTTGTATGTGTATCCTGATGACATCGCTGTAGGCTATCATTTGATGGTACTACCAAGGGTATCACTGGTTGTTCCCTCATCATAGGTCACACAATCACTATTCAATTCATACATTAATCTAAGTTCTTGTTAAAGAGACCCAAGAAGGAATAATATGGTTGAAATCTATAAAGTTTACTAAATGACAAAACAGAGAGAACAAAAATATTTAAGAGAGATAGAGAGGGAGGCTTATATCCAGGGCTTCCAATGCAACGCACTTGTACATAATGATTAGGGATTTGGGATTATTTTCATAGTCGATTAATCTGTTGAATATTTTCTCGATTAATCAATTATTTATTTGGTCTATAATATGTCAGAACAATGTGGATCAGTGTTTCCCAAAAGCCCAGGAGGATGACGTCCTCAGATGTCTCGTTTTGTCCACTACTCAAAGATATTCAGTTTACTGTCACAGAGGAGAGAAGACACTAGAACATATTCACATTTAACAAGCTGGAATCAAATAATTTTTTACTTTTGTCTTAAAAAATGACTCAACCCGACTAATTGATTATCAAAATAGTTTAGATAGTAAAATAGTGCAGATTAACGACAGAAGAATGAATCTGGTGCCACATATTTTAAAAAAAATTGCCGGATATCCATTTTTACATGAGACGTTTGGGCTAGTGAGTGACGGATGAATCTTGATGCAGTCTGCTGCTTCCTGCTGATTGGTCAACACTGACAGTAATGCAGCCAGGGTTTCCCATACGTTCATTTATTTGTGGCGGCCCGCCACAATATCAACGCTGACCGCCACACATTGATTTTCGATTTATTTTTTATTTTTTACTAAGCCTATTTAAAATCGTATTTGATTGCAGAGAGCCGTAGCGCATTCGCGCAGCACTAGGCTACCTCTCGCTTGTCCCTCTCTCTCTCTCTCTCTCTCTCTCTCTCACCCGTACCTCTCGCGCCCTCTCTCCATCATGGAACACCGCTGCATAAATCTGTCCAACACAATACTGTCAGTTATTACTTATTAGCCAGCATGCAAGGAGCCTAGCTAATAAGGAGAGCTAAGTTATTGTTAGAATACAGCTGGATTTTTGAGGTCAGCACGCTGTATATAGCTGGTAGTAGTCAATATCGATGCACGCGCATGGGAAACACTGGCAGCAGCGCATTATGAAAGACTTCGTCTTAGGTTTAACAACCTATGAAACTAATAATGAACAATATGAAACTAAAACGACATAAGCTTAATTTAAAATGGCTTAGGCACTATCTATTTAGAGGTGGATAAACGTAATTTAGAGGTGGATAAACCCACTTTGGAGGTGGGTAAACGCTATTTCCGAATTTTGGGAGGTGCGTAAACGGCATTTACGTGCGTTTAGCCTCCACTACATCCCTGGCTATAATGGAATCAACATCTAAAGATCTAGAGAGCTGGTTATCTTTACCAATTTCATTGATAGGAAGGATTAATATATTGAAGATGAATATTTTGCCTAAATTCATGTATATATTCCAAAATATCCCTTTTGGAGCCACCTGTTGGATTGTTCTCAAAGATTAACTCATTATTCAGGAAATTTATTTGGAACAAGAAATGCCCTCGAGTTCGTCTTTCTCTTCTTTATCTTCCATTTGACACTGGAGGGTTAAAATGTCCCAACCTGTACTGGTACTATTTAGCTGCACAATTAAGAACAATAATGTTTTATTTTTCCTCTGGAAACAAACCATCCTGGGCGGATATGGAGTCATGTGGTTTTGCGTTGCCATTAAAATTGTATATATACTCAGATAAGTTTAAACAATTGAAAACGGTCACCACACACCCCACTGTTTGTAATATGATTAGAGTATGGTATGAAGTTAGAGAGTACATGAAAATAGCTGACTCTTTATCCCAGTTTAGCCCCATTTGGGGCAACACATTATTCAAACCAGGCACGAAGGACTCAGGATTCCGGTTGTGGGTTGAAAAAGGATTAGGGCCCTTACATAGTCAACGCATCGGTACGCGTACGCGTCTGAAAGGCTACGCGTCGCTACGCTTCGGCCGCCATTATGCGTCGATGCATAGCCAAATGTGTCGTCCTAGTTTTTGATACACGACGCACCGATGCACGCAATACTAAGCTTATACGCATACATCCACATTTATATGACAGTTCGTCGCAATTACACTCCAATAAAATAGCGTTGGAAAATGCCTGGAGGGAGGTTGCAACCGTGATGGGAAAGACCGTAGATAAGGTGAAAACGGACTGGAAAAGTGCCTGTGACAAGTTTACTAGGGCGCACAAAAAGTGGAAGATGGCGTGCAGAAGTGGTGCGGGGCAGCTAAGTTTCGGCTACCCAAAAGTATTGACTCAACTTAGCTGGTTGAGTGAATTCATAAAGCATAGGAGTACAGAGTCAAATTTTTTGGTATGTAAACAACGTTGTGTGCGTAGCCTATCTAGAAGTCAATCATGTGTGCCCTTCTCGAGACTGGCTGAAATAGCCTACGGCAGGAGAGACAGAGAGAGAGAGAGAGAGAGAGAGATGAGTGTGTGTGTGTGTGTGTGTGCATTCAAATCCATTCAATTTGTACATTTAAATTTAAGTTATGTTATAATATTTTTATGTCTTTATAGCTGTCATTATACTGAGAATGGTAGGCTACTGATTTGGTCAGGACGTTTGAAACAGGAGTAGGCCTACATTTTCTTTCTGTGTAGGCAGGTGAGGGAGACAATGAGGAGGAGGAGGAGGAGGAAAGCATTATTGCGCAGGGAGATCAGGCACCTTCATCTACCCCCAATCCCGACTCATCCATATCCCAGTTTTCCCCACTTCTATCTGACCCTCCCACTACCCCGACACTAGTGGCTTCGACCGTTTCTACACCATCTCATCCCCCTATCACCCCGACATCATCAGCCTCCCGTGGTGGTAAAAGGAAGCGCAAAAGCCACAGGCCGATTATGGATCCATTTGAGCGTACGCTCCTCGATAGGCTGCAGGAAATATGGCAGGAGAGAGAGAGGGATAGAGAGAGGGAAAGGGAAAGCGAAAAGAGAGACATACACACCACTTTTTGTAATTACCTGTGCCATTTTCTACAAAATCTCCCACAGGAACAAAGCGCAATTTTGATGTGCGACATCAAACAGCTCATGCGGCAGTATGAGCCCTTTTAATTTGACTTAATTTGTCTTCCAATATTGTAGGCTACATGCTGTTACTGACGTTATTTGTTATTGACATTTGTTAGGTCATGTTCTGTGTGAAACATGTTAACAACATTCAGTAGCCTTCATATGAAAATTAATTACACTGTCACCATTTCAATGTTGGCTAGGCTGTACATTCAGAAGGCCTAATTTTAGTATTGTATATGGATATGAATTAATGGTTTTCTCATAATACCAAATTAGTTAAAATGTGTAATGGTTTTCACATAATACCAAATTAGTTAAAATGTGTGAAGTGTTAACTAATAAACAAAACTCATGCTTCCAAGCGACCTTTTATCAATTTATTGGTCAGTGCTACCCAATCGTAGCACATTGTACTGGTGGGGAAACACGCCAGCATCTGATAAAAAGAAGTCAGCCAGCTGCTCCCTGACAAGTGCCGCTCTCCGGGAGGGTCTGCTGCTGCCGACCGAACACCGTGGTCCATCGACCATGTTTCCGGTCCCCCGCAACGTGCTGCCTCCACTCTCCAGGCTGGACCTCTCCGGTGTCAGACGTTGCATCCACAAAGGTGGCGGGCATGTATCTGGCATGTTCAGTGGATGCCAGAAAGTTGTGGAGAGCCACGCACGCCTTCACGAGCTTCACCGCTTTTTCAGGTTTGCAGTCAATCGGGCGGCTGAAAATTCGGAAGCGCGCAGCCAATATACCAAAGGCATTCTCCACCACGCGTCTCGCCCTGGCCTGTCAGTAATTTTAAATGCGCTTCCTATCCTACAGGTTCGTGCCTTTAATGAGAAAAAAAATAAGTGTCAGTGCAGTAACTAGACAGAACAGATGACTTGGCTGGCGCCAATTACACACACTGTGCGTATGGCACAGTGTGTGTGTGCGTGGTCAGAATCAGAATGTTATTAACAATAAATATAAAACGATCTATAAACGAGCTAAGACCAGTGTACGCTCTCTTTTTCATTACCTTCTGGGCTATTTTATCGAGCAGGTCTGCTATCAATTATTTTTATTCTCACCTGGATAGGGTCGCATCAGGTTCTCCTGTAAGGGAAATGCCTCATCCCCCAGGAAAAAAAAGGACTGGGCGTTGTGGTGCCTGGTAGGACAGCAGGAGCAGGTAGATTGAGATTGCCCTCTGCAAGTCTGGATCCAAACGCACTGTGGCCCAACACACCTCCATCGCTCTCACGCCCGAATGCGCCAACATCGACGTAAATAAGTCTATAGTTCGCATCAGCAGCTGCCATAAGGATAATAGAAAAAAAACCTTTGTAATTGTAGAAGTCGCTGCCTGATCGTGGTGGTGCTCTGATGCGAACATGCTTCCCGTCAATCGGCCCAACACACAGGGGAAACTGCTACTGTCTCCAAAAGTCCTCCGCTATGTCCTGCCACTGACTGCGCGAAGGAAAGGCCATGAACTCCCTCTGAAGGGCATCCCAGATGGCACAACACATCTCCTCTACAATGCCCGCAACAGTGCTGGTGCCCATTTTGTAGCTGGCAGAGAGTGCCTGCAGGCTGATGCCTGTTGTGAGGTACCGCAAAGTCACTGCAAGCCTTTGCGAAGCTCCAATTGGGTTGCAGTGATTTTGGTGAGTGTCCAGGAGAAAGCGGACGTCTTTTGATAGCAATACATAAAATATTGGAAATGTCTGTCCTCGTCCATGCTTCGCATGGGAAGCACAAGAGACACAAACTCACCGTCCTGATCTCTTTTTTGGTTTAAAGGGCGAACATACCACCGTCTATCTCTGCGCTGCCTTTGATGCCGCCTATGTAAAATCAGCAATATGCACTCCTCTTCAGTTGCCATTTTGATCTGAATATGACGTGACCCAACTCTACTAATATCACCAGACTCTACTACCCCCTGTTGCGGGAGCGGTGTATTGCATTTCACGCATCGCCCGTGATGCATGCGTCTGCTTGCGTCCACTGTTTAGACTATGAAAGGGAGCGCGTCGCTCGCGTCACTCGCGTTGCTTGCTCTCGTTGACTATGTAACGGCCCTTAAGCAAAATGAGTGATCTTTTTGTGGAGGGAACGTTGATGTCGTTTGAGCAGGTATCTACTAAGTATAATATTCCAAGAAAACACTTCTTTAAATATTTACAGATAAGGAGTTTTGTTCTCTCTATGCAGAACCAATCATTAAACTTGCCAGCACTATCTTCTTTGGAGGAATTAATTACCAAGAAATGCAATAATAAAGGATTAATATCAGTTTTTTACAACCGGCTTGCATCAGGGTCTACTGAATCATCAACCCCGAAACTTGAATTATGGAAGGTGAGATTGAGAGAGGATATACTGTATCTGAGGATGAATGGAGACAAGTCTCCAAAAACTCTCAGAAACAGTCAGGTAACGTTAGCGTAAAACTACTTCAATATAACTGGTTGATGCAGACTTACATAACTCCTGTCAAACTAAATAGGTTTAATAAAAATATCCCTAACACATGCTTTAAATGCAGAGAAGCTCAGGGACCATTTGTGCATTGTGTTTGGGAATGCAGTATTATTAGAGACTTTTGGGTGGAAGTGATTATTATTACAAAGATAATTTTATCCTTGAATATTCCTCTAGATGCAAAAATGATTTTGCTACACTTATAGCCAAAGAACTTTAAACTAAATCACCAGCAGCGTAAATTTATAGAGGTTGCTATATTACAAGCTAAAAGAATGATAGCTCTTAGATGGAAAAAGTCTAATCCACCAGTTATTGGAGCTTGGATTAACTCCATGGCACAGTGTATGGCCTTGGAAAAAATAACATACTTTATTAAAAACAAAATGGATGTATATGAAGAAATATGGAAGCTGTTTAATTACTACATTAACAACAATAATATTGGTCATTTATTACAGGAGGTATAACTATGTATTAGTGTTATTTTTCTTTTATTTAATAATTTTTTTTATTTTATTTAATATGGTGTCTTGCTGGAAAATGTAACTTTTATGTGTAAAGAACAGTAATGTATACTTGGTTTCTGGGTACCTTTCAATATCTGTTTTGTATTTAGAATGACGCTTGTCTGATACCTTTGTGTATTTCTGTATGGGAGTAGAGAGTGATGTGTTTTCTTGTTGGGGTGGGAAATAACTGTGACGATCTGAAAAAGTGTTTCTTTGTTAATTGTCTTGTATAATCAAAAAATAATAAACACATTGTTCAAAAAAAAAAAAAACATCTTACAGCTAAAAGAAATTAAGGAGGAATTTAGAAAGAAACCATAACCTCTTTACTGTCTGCCATCATCCGATTCCCAATCTTCCCAGTTCCCTCCTTTGTAAAATAAAACCCATTATATTAGGAAATCACAGTTAGTGAAAGAGAATGATAAGGGTGGTATCAATGCCTTGGACTTTGAATTCATTTTTTGGGCATTTACGTGTAAATGGTTGAAATCATACTTATTCTATGTAGTGGAGCGGCTAAGTGATATAATCGTTCAGTCTATGATACAAGCGTGAAAATTGGCATGAGCAGTCTCCATGGGTCACTTGACAAGAAAATTGTCCGAGCCACTTGAATTTAAGATGGCGGCCATTTTTCAAGATGGATCCTCAAAAGATCCTCACCTGGATCCTCAAAAGATCAATTTTCCTATAGAAATGTATTGGGGTTTTTTTTCATTAAGAACGATTTGGTGTCATTTTATTTGATATGTTTTAGATTATTCTAAAGAACAACTTTTAACGCATCAAAATACAGTTGTGTTGATTTGTTGATTATAGATAGATTAGACAAGAGTGAATATCTGCACTACCAGGGCACACTGGTGATATATCACTGCTGTTAAACTCAGAGTGGGGTTCAATGTCAGCTAATTGTAAAGTTAGTATCCCAAATACTGTCTAATCTACCCCAAAACAGTTAAGATAGCCGCACCTGAATTGACAGGTTGTTCCAGCGCGGGAGAGCCGAGCCAAGGTTAATGGGGTTTTAGTTAACCGGATGGTGTACAGATCGCACAGGATATAAATGGCATTGGATGAACGATCGGACTAAGTGTAGGGTTAAGGCATGAACTTAGTTGTATCCCATACATCAAAGTGCTTGGTAAAAGGTGGTAAAAGGATAAACCCTCGGCCTCTGCCTATACATTTGCTGCAGACATGGCAGAAGCCATCATAACAGTTGAGAAAACTAACTGGGACAGATGTTTCATTTGTCAGCAGGACACCAAGGAAAAACTCATTCATCCGAGTTTATTCAACAGAGAGCACGATCGTACTGGTTATGATACCATTGCAAGAAATGTTCCATTATTTCATAAGATCAATGCTCTGCCTATCTTACTTAGTCCAACCCGACTAGATGAAGGTGATGACATAGAAAACACATTGACAAGAAACAGAGCAAAATATCATTCAAGCTGTAAACTTATGTTCAATAACACAAAGCTGGAAAGGGCCCAAAAGAGAGCATCTACTGCTGCTAAAGACACTGAAGATACCAAAGATATCCATGTCAAGAGGTCAAGAGGCTCCCAGCCCTCGAAAGCTTTGTGCTTTATATGTGAAGATGAGTGCAATGTCCCCCTTACGAGAAGCAATGACGATGAAACTTAATGAAAGAGTCAATGAATGTGCCCATCAGAGACTGCTCATGCCAATTTCCATGCTTGTATCACCAAATAAACCACTATATCACTTAACTGCTCCACTAAGGTGTCGGCCATCTTGAAATTTAAAGTGGCTCGGACAATTTTCTTGTCAAGTGACCCATGGAGACTGCTCATGCCAATTTTCACGTTTGTATCATAAACTGAACGATTCTGCCAAACATAAGCACTTAGCCGCTCCACTAATGTGATAGATCTCTTGATTTCTATTTAATAAAAATAGGTGGGCTTGAATTTCTTTTAAAATGTGATTGAGGTATCTAAGATTCCTATTAAATTATTAAACTTCCACAAACAACTTCTCCAATACTGTAAAATTATATTTACCCGCAACTTTTTTCCCCATGGAGCCACCCTATGGAATAACAGGGTCATTACAATTAATATGAAATCATTGTTTAAAAGTGATTGGTATGAGACGGGTATTGTGTTTGTGAATGATAAATTAGATGCTAATGGTAACTTTTTGGGACATTTTGCATTTTTGCTCAAGTATAATCTTAACCGCACTTATAGAGAATATAATAAAATGTGTAAATCAATACTGTTATTACCGTTAATCCAAAACACATTGATGTATGTGAGACTAAGACTTTCACCAACCGTACCAAATCTAGTAATTAATGAATGTAATTTACATTACAGAAAATTTTATAACAAATGTATTTATATGCCGTAATTTCCGGACTATAAGCCGCAACTTTTTTCCGACTCTTTGAACCTCGCGGCTTATACAATGACGCGGCTAATATATGGATTTTTCCCGCTTTCAGATTTTATAAAAAAAAAAAAAACATTCTGTGACGTGCTCAGTTTTCTGGCAGCGTGAAGCTTTCATTAGACCAATGAAATTGCCGAACGGGTTAAGGTCAAACAACTTTTTTGTTTACTGTTTAGATTAAATCGAGCGCGCTCAAACTTCCCATCATTTTGATTACGGTAGTCATTTTGTCACCCTCACCATGGCAAAGACATGGAGAAACGCATATGATGCTGCTTTCAAGTTGAAGGCGATTGATCTGGCTGCTGCACGGGAGCTTGGTCTTAATGAGTCGATGATAAGACGTTGGAAACAGCAGCGTGAGGAATTGACTCAGTGCAAAAATACAACTAAAGAGGCTATTCTGAGGCTATTCAACTCCGACACCGAAGGAGATGACTTCAGTGCACAGGACGAGGAAGCTAGTGACCAATGACTTTCTTGGTAGGCTACTGTTTACTGCAAATGTTTTATTACAAGCCGTGTGTTTCAAGTGCCCTGCTTCACGTGTGCCTCTTGGGAAAACTGTCACACGGGCACCAGTGTGACAGTTTTCAGCAGGGCACTTGACGTTCCAGGTAAGGCTTTTAATGGCCACAGCAATGTTTACAATCAATTTTATAAAGTTTCTCAATTCTTCTATGCGCCAACACTAGACTGACGTGTGTCACTTTCTCAGCTCTGTGGCTGCTGCCTTTTTATGCCGCTCTCCCCATGCTTACTGAAATTAGACACCGGTGTTAGACATAATTTAGCTCAGGTGCTCCCGGACGGGCAATTGACCACGCCCCCGCTGCCACACCGTGTTTCGTTAAAGCCTATTTATATTTGTTACAAGCCGTGTTTCGTTAAAGCCTGTGTAAAGTTCATTTGTTTCAATGTACCGGTAGGCACCTGCGGCTTATAGACAGGTGCGGCTTATTTATGTTCAAAATAATATTTTTTAAAAAAATCAGTGGGTGCGGCTTATATTCAGGTGCGCTCAATAGTCCGGAAATTACGGTAACAAAATGTTTTTGGATTATAAAATATTTCCGGTTGCTGACTTTCTTAGAAAGAGGTTTAAATTGGAAGTAGATCCCTGTGTATTTTGTGAGGCAGCTGATGAGACTCTGGAACACTTGTTCTTTGTAGGCCTATGTCCTATGGCCAAAAGCTTCTGGTCTGATTTACATAATTGGCTGTCATTTAAGATTGATGACATCCTGATGTTTGACTTATCACACATTCTCTTTTATATGGATCCATAATGTAGATTCATCCCTTTCTGATTTGGTTAATATGATTGTCCTCATGGGTAAATATCATATTCATTATAGTAAGTGGAGATATTCGAAGCCTTCTTTTTCATGGTTTATGAATGATTATAAATTGTATTTATAAAGTAAAGTCTAGTAAAATTGCAAGAAAGATGTGTAGTAATATATCCAGAAAATTGTTTCTATAAATATCCACTTGTATGCTACGTCTAAAGGATGCTTTTATTTAACATTTTTCTTTAATATTCTCCTTTTGATCTCGAGACTTTTTTTTTTTTAAACCAATACCCCCTTGTTGTTTGCTTTTTGTTGTTCAGTATTGTGTAGGGGACGCTTTTCTTTCATTTACACTGACAATAATTATATTGTTCCAGTTTATGTATATTTCTTATTTCTGCACTAAGAGAGTTTTGTATGGAGTTAGAATCATGCCAAAACCTCACACACACTCACAAAACGTGTTTTACTCACACCCAACGATTCACAAACAAACTCAGTGTGGTTTGCAAATACAAAACATCACTCACAAACTAATGCATTTTGTTCTGCAAATAAAAAAACGTACCTATCAAACAAATACAGTATGTTTTACATATACATAGAAACGTATTTCTTCAATGACAAAAATATCCTCCAAGTACAAACTAAAATCTTTCAAGTACAAAAAAAAAAACTTCAAGTACAAAACAAAATTCTACAAGTACAAAACAAAATCCTTCAAGTACAAAACAAAATTCTACAAGTACAAAAAACTGTCACGTGACTTTTGGCACTAATTTTCTGCCTTGCTGATCCACACACAAATGCCTTCAGATCCACACACATGCTAGTAAATTGTCATGTAATTCGCACTCCACAACATCAGGTGGCGCTGTTACCGATTTGCTTGGCGCCGCCACGGACATGGAAAGAGAAGAGAAGAAGAAACGTTAGCGTGGCGGATGTTTTGAACACGATGAGTGGCCAACAGGTGAGTTTGCAGTCGGTGCTGGTGAAAAATCAAACGTTAACTAACTAAACTCCAGGAATGTCTGTCATGGGTAGGGTGAGATATATACAAATACATATTTATATGTGTGTAGCTTATGGTACCGCAGGAGCTAACCTAGCTTACACCGATTAGGCTCATTTTTCATTTTGTTTCTAACTTAACTAAATTAAACTATACTATGATCACATATGTTACACTTGATACGTCTTGGTCTTAAGGCGGAATTTTGAAGTGAAGACCACCTCAGGCCACACACATTTGTTTAAGCACCATCTGAGGAGTCATGTTAAGTCACTGAAATAACAAAGTAACGGGAGGCTTTAATTGTGAAGAGTTTATAGGAGTTGAAATGTCATTAGCGCAAACTTTTTTTAGCGACGCTGCTCGCGCTAATTCACGTGAAAAGATGTGGAGATATTTGGTGCTAATATGTTTGTGGAACAGTTATAAATACTACAGGAGGTTAAAGTGTAAGCAGAAACAGCCACAGTGCGGTATGTATGCTGCAAACAAACCGGCTTTGTGCACCTCGATCTGCACTTTACCTCCAACAGGTGAACTATGGTATATCAATGCTTTTACATGCCGTGCTGTGTGGTAAAAAACAATAACATCAACAATAATGGGGAATTATTGTGAATAATTTGAAGAAAGACTACTTAAGTTTTTTTATTTTTATTACCTTTCCAAGTTAATGTGAAGTGGCGAAGTTATGAGAGGATGATAACAATTGAAAGACTGGTAAAAATATGTCTGGCAAATATCTTATTTGTTTATGATGCATATAGTTCAATTACCACTTAATCTACAGTTTACAGTAGTTGGTTGTAGTTAAACTGCAGTGCATTTAAAATCTCTGTAGCTTTTTTTTAGTAGTTAAGTACTTTGGGTCATGTAGTTTAGCTAGTTAATTACAAACTGCAAATTCATAGTATTCAAATAAAATATTTTCCCACAGCTCATTGGCCACAGTGAGCTGTGGGAAAATGTTTTGATGAAAATGTTTGGATGAAACGTTTGCCGCCGAATTCGTCACTCCCATTTCTTGCGAGATGCCGCCGGCGATCAGACGGCGGGCCGCCCGCTTCATTTTCTCTGGCGGTTGCCTCGGGCTGATCGACCGCGGGTGGCTAGCGGCAAGCCGCTTTGAAATACAAGGATTTCTACTCTCAAAATCGACCAGCCATGTTGGCTATTATTATTTTTTGCTCCAAAGCCATTAGGGTTTATAACATAGTCTTGACTCGTGATTCCATGATAAGGTAAGGTTTAGGAAATGACATTTAAATTACTTTGAAACTCTGAAGCGATTATACAGTAATATATGTAAAATATATTGAATTATTTTATGCACTTGAAAGTTGTTTAAATTTCTTTGATTGCTGCACATTTGATACATGCACCAATA
This sequence comes from Xyrauchen texanus, assembly GCF_025860055.1. Taxonomy (NCBI): domain Eukaryota; kingdom Metazoa; phylum Chordata; class Actinopteri; order Cypriniformes; family Catostomidae; genus Xyrauchen; species Xyrauchen texanus. Next base: position 4,729,795 of record NC_068278.1, on the reverse strand, counting down.
AACCAAAAAGAATTCCTTTTGTAAAACTTACTTGGCAATAAATATCTTTCTGATTCTGATTAGGTTTTAAAATAGATATTTAATTCATGGTATGAACAATTTAGCAGAATAAATTGATGAAGTTAGACTTTTCACGAATGCCTGACTATCAGTGAACAGTGAAAGACATCTGCAACATGGCCAAAATCTCGGGTATACTTTAATTTTTTTAATTAATTTGCAACCATGGTGATATCCGTCATAAACATGAAAATCCCTGTTTTGATGTGAAGGATGAACTCAATGAAAAAGAGAAATTATCCTCTGGTTTCACAGTTGCGCAGAAATTTCGTTTATGTCTACATTTTTTCCAAACTCGATTTTTTTTGGTTATTTTACCTTTTACAGGTTTTGCAATTATGACCTGTACAAATGTTTAAGAAAGTGTTAAAGTCCCTGTAAAGGCAATAAAAAAAAAATCTAAACACATTATAAATGTTAAAAATGTATTGCTAAAACACATTACAAAGACTGAACTGTGAAGTTCCGCTGTCGCCATATCTGTTTCCGGTTTACTTGGCGTACGCCCAAAATGTCTGTTTTTACTCGATGTCTCCAGAATCTTCCGAAAATACTGGCGTCAGCGATGTTCATCGCATTGTTGATGCCTGGTCCCCTGCTCCGACAAGCAAGAGGGACAAGGGCTTTAAACTCTACATATCGAGTTATCTGCACAACTACAAGGGTAAGTATTTTAATCTAATGTGGTGTGCCGGCAGATAGCGGCTAAGCTAGTTCACCACGTGTTAATTTTTTATGTAAGGTTAGTATAGAAGCTTGTTTTTTCTTAGTTTTAAAGCAGACTGTTTGTTAATTTTTGTGATAATTGTAATATCAATTATATTAACTTGCTCTCCTCTCAGTTTCTAATAAAGATCAGGGCACAGGTGAAGTCACTGTCAGGGCATTGTGCTACAGGTCCATGAGAAAAGCAGAGAAACCTCACAGTTTCAGTGTATGGTGAAGCTAGAATTGAGGTAAGTTTCCCTAACTGGTCCCCTCTGTGTAAAATGCATTCTTATTCAAGTTTTCAACTCAGTCATTCGTTTCAGATGCAATCTTGTGTTATAGGTATTAGGCTATCATTAATATACAGTGAGCAAGCTATATAAATAAGTATTTAATATAATAAAAGTGTAGAGCAACAAGCGAGGGTGTAAGGTAAAGGCTGAATATTGTAGATTTATTACAATATGTTGCATGTTTGAATTAAAATACCTGTGGATATGCAGGAGCACACACTCTACAAAGGCCTGACTGGAGATTTGCCTGATCTATCCGTCATTCAGGTGAGTAGGGATACAACAATAGCAAATTTCACTGTACAGTATGATATATCAACCAAAATCTGTATACCAATATTTCATTATTTTCTTTTTCCTCCACTTTTACAAACAAATATTCTGCTTCAAAGAAAAAAAATGAAATTGATGTTATCATAAGGGTTCTTCATTATGAACTTGTATGCCATTCATAACATACTGTGGATAGAAATTACAGGGAAAGTTACTGGTATGATAATTGTGGTTATATTATATTACTATTATATTTAGTGTATTGCTAATCAATATATTGTTACTTCCCAGGTGACAGCGGCTCACTTATAGAGCAGGTGAAGCAAGTTGGGACAATGTTGAAGACGTTTGCTCGCACTGGGCAATCAGGTACAACTTGCAAACAACACCTGTGGTTATTGGTTTAATTCCCACTGGGGCCACCTGTACATGTAGTAGACCTAGATATAAATGTCATAGTTTAGTAGTTGAAGGACCAGGACTGACTACTTTATTCTTTTATTCTGGGAACCCCTGTAGGTGCAGATCAAACCCTAATGCTGCGACGTCTTGGAGTTTGGCGATGTTGTGCGTAGCATGGACAACAAAATGCTATGCTGCAACATTTCAGTGCCAATGTGTCTGTTGGAGAGTTATCCCTGCCGGGGGATCTGTTACTCCCCCCTAGACACCCAGGAAGATTTGGCGTTGCTTGACAACAGTTTGAGGCAGGATAAAGAGCTCCAGCAACGATTTGTAAGTGTGCCGATTTCGTTTATAATGCCATAGGGTAATCTAAAAAGTAAAATTAAGATCGTACACTGCATATGCCACAGTCTGAATCCACAGCCTGTCACATTTTAAATTTATCAGAAGCTTCAGAGAAATGTAATTTGTAACATGTTTTTTTTGTATTTTCAGCTTCGGTTTTTGCCAATCAAATGTGGGAGGGACCTAAAGACAACCGTGTGGCGAATGCTTCAGAGTATCTTCTCTAATCGCCTTTCCATCAATACAACCTGGACTGGTGTAGGGGATAAAGCATGTTTTAGAGACATGTTCCTGAAGACCATTGTTCAAAGTAAGTTGGATATTTTTTTTATATTTAAGTAGATGTGTATGACATTATGCCATTCAAATGGAATGACAGATCTTTATTTTCTACAGGAGCCATCCAGAAGAACCCGGCAACCCAGGATGCCACTGATGAGGCGATCCAGGTTAACGTTACGCATTACCTGAAAGGAGCATCTGAACATGAAGGTGGAAAAAGGCGCCGCACAGCTGAGAGGGACCCACAGCCGACCCCTTAAACCTAGGCTGACTACTGACACCCCAGCATCACTGACAACTGGAACCCTTTCTTTATCCTGCAGTCAGTAACATCAAGACCCCTAAAAAAGCCTGCTAAAAGTGTCAGACTACACTCACCCAATCCACACTGTTCACTGTGGAAATTGCTTTTTTGTTCTTTTTTTTTTTTTCTCTCGTGACCCTGCTTTGAGCGCAGCTCCTTGGATGAATATGGGATGGTTTGTCCTTTTATACAGGCGCACGAGGAATCACTGAAGATATGCCAATTTGCACTGCCTCATTCTGGAGGTCGGGGAAAACCGGTGATTCTTAGCCCACTACGCCACGCAGTCCCCAACCTCTCCAGACATTCTGATTGGCTGTGTTCTCTACAGCCAGATTTTCTGCTGTTAATTATATGTATTCCCACTTGTTGTCATGTGTAAGTTGAATGTCAAAATGTATATTATACCTGTTATCCTGCACATTCCTTGATACCAAAGATCTCAATTATTTCATATACAATTTGCTGCTTATTTCATTGTTACAGTGCTTAACTATTCTATTTTTAAATATAGCTTGTAAATCCTAGATTATACATCTAATACTTGATATTTGCACATTATCTGGTATCAAATATTCTACTTACCGTGACTTTAGTATTGGCTTATTTCATTCCGTCAGTGCTTAACGATTCTATTATAGTTTGTAAATCCTATTTCATACCTCTGATACTTGATATTGCAAATTAACTAGTACCAAAAATTCTACTTTCATTCCGTCACAGTGCTTAACTGTTATTCTATTGTTAAATATAGCTTGTAAATCCTTGTGCCACAGGTCAGCATTGCAGTTATAATGGTATATTCTACTCCAGAGCTTTACTCTAAATTATTACCACTTAACCTATTGTTAGAAATGACTTGTAAATATGATGTTATACCTCAATTTATTTGGTATCCTGCACTTTATTTGGTACCAAATATCCTCACTGCTTATGTTTACTGGTAATTCTTTTCATCCCAGAGCTGACCTCTTTATATTATTAACACTTATTGTAAGTGTTACAATAGTGTTTTTTTAAAAAAAAAAATTTTTTACCAAAATTGAATTGGAAACCTGCATGTTCTTTAGTGTGTGTGTGTGTGTGTGTGTGTGTGTGTGTATATATATATATGTTTGTATTTTTCTGTTATTTATATTTCAGTGATCTGACATCTTGTTTCAATGACAGTTACTGTACTTTGAAATGTGGAATTAAAACACCAAAAGGAAATTTGTCTGGTTTGATCAATCATTATTCTTGATAAACTGCATGCTATATATATATATATATATATATATATATATATATATATATATATATATATACAATAAGCGCGACAGATCGCTCGGAAAAAGCGTTTGCCTCCGACGGTCCGCCTTCGATATAACGGCGGATAGCCAGCGGGCCGGCCGCGGAACGAAGGCGGTAGGAAGGCGGCTGCCGCCGGCGGTGCGCCGTCAAACGTGTTTGCGATATCGCCATTCTGCCGCTTCTACTGCCGCTGGAGCACCGCCAGCGGCCCGCCGACTTATTGCTATCTGGGAGGGCACATAGACATTGTCACCAACCAACTAAAAGGCTTTTGCATAGAATAAGGATAAGGCCAACTTTATTCACCCCAAAGGGAAATTCAATTAGTTGAAAAGAGCTCATCAATTTATCAAAGAGTTACATTTAGATGGCTGTGGGTAAGAAAGATCTTCTATATCTTTCTGTCCTGCAAAGAAGAGAGAGGAGCCATCCACCACCGTTGTTTCTTTTGTCCACCAGGGTGGTATGAAATAGCCTGGCTAACGCCAGACCACGTCTCACCCCTCGCTGAGGCGAAAATCTGGTCCATGGTATCCAGGCTGCCTAGCAGCGTGAATAAATTTGCGTGTAAGGCAGCATGGGGAAACCGAGGCTAGTTATGAAGCAGACTGCAGCGTAAAATAAAACACTTGCCACCACAGACTGATAAAACATCTGCAGCATCTTACTACAGATGTTAAGAGATCTGAGCTTGTAGAATAGGACCTCCAAATCAACCCTGGTCTTCTCCTGCCAGTGTCTCATAGAATATAGAGGGTTCATTCCATGTCAAATCAGTCAGAATCCAGGAAAGTGGTTGCAGCAACATCTCAGATGAAGAGTTTTTCTATATTATGTTTGGGTCCCAAAACCAAGGCCTGTAAAAATATTCATATTTTTGTCAGTCCTTGAGATTGTCATTTTTATAGCATCAAAAACACTATCAGAGAACCATATTTGGGCATTAATATCTTAAAGTGTTATTCCTAGCCTCACCAAACTTTGCAGGATGGAAGACAAACATGTTCTTAGTATAACTGAACCAAAGTTTGTACTGCATGCCTATTGAGTTTCTACAAGGCCCTAGATGTGGGTAAATGGCTAAACTCCTGATATTGAGGGTATTATAAACACATTTTCTGCATCCATATGATATTAATCATTACATTTTCTTTAAGCGCAATCTTGTTTTAATCGTGTGCCATTATTTGAGGTCTCTATCACTAATGGTCATGAAGATATTAAGAATAAAGCAAAGTGTAGTTTTTGGTCATTTTACTGGTCATGTTCAATTATACCAGTATTTTTGACCTCGTACATTTTTCCTCTTTTCCCCTCTCTCTAGGAACTGCTTGTACAAACAATGTTAGAGAGGATCCTTTGTCGCATGAACCAGCTAGGGTGTGTTGTGCGTCGCACCTACTCAGTTCCTGGTCCCAAAGCTCTGGTCCACGTGGACACCAATAACAAGCTAATACGGTCTGTATAATTCTAAGAGTTAAAGAGTATTGTCTTCTTGACCAGCTGTATATGAAAACTGTCATGATATCACTTCTGTTTTTATTTGATGACATATAAATGAAATGGATTTCACTTACTTATATTGCAGGCTGTACTATTATAGTGTCTTTTGTCTAACCAGGTACAACATTGTCATTTTTGGTGCTGTCGATGGCTTTTCTCGAAAGGTATAATTTACGTAAAAAAACAACAAAAAAAAAAACATTTAAGAGGACAGCTTGAAAAAGAAACAAAATCACCCCTTTTTTTCTATAGATCATGTACCTGGGTGCAGCGAACAACAATCGGTCCTCAACAGCACTGGCCTTCTTCCAGCAATCGGTGGACAGATATGGATTTCCATCAAGGTATACAGTGGGTCATTCCTTGCCTTGCGTTCCTCACTACAATATGCAATCTTGTATGCCATGCAAATGTTTATTTTTTTAGGGTAAGAGCGGATCATGGAGTCGAGAACGTTGACATTGCACGGCTGATGTTCTCTATCAAGGGAACAGGAAGGTCCAGTTTCATTGCTGGGAAGAGCGTGCACAATCAAAGCAGGTTTTTGTCACACTTCTATATATCAAAGCTATTTTTTTCATAATATCACACAATAATTCTTTTCAAAAAGAAAGAACAGCTTGTTTTTTGTACTTTTGATATATGCTCAAGTCAAAAATAGGAAATGGAAAATAACGGAACACGGACCCAATTTGATTCATACTTAATTTTTCAGATTTGTGTGAGCAAGAAGTTGTGGACTTTGTCTTGCACTTTAAAAAGGAAAAAGAATATTCACTTAATTGTGATAAACATTTTTCTTTTGAGACCTTTTGGTTATGCTATTGTGAAATCTTTTGTATTTTGTATGTAAACCATATCTAATCTTGCTCTAACTCTCTTCCCAGAATTGAACGACTCTGGAGAGACGTGTGGTGTGCTGTGACCAGCATATACTACAGTGTGCTGCATTCACTAGAGGAGGATGGTTTGCTTGACCTGTCAAAAATTGCACACCTCTTCAGTTGTCATTATGCGTTTCTGCCCAGATTACAAGCTAGTCTTGATATCTTCACCAGTGGATGGGATAACCACCCACTCAGAACTGAGGGTAACCTAACACCCAATCAGCTGTGGGAGATGGGGAACATTCAGCATGCCATGGCAGAACCAGAAAATGCAGAGGTAAATAGGAATGTCTGTGCCATTTTGTGCTTCTATGTTTTCAGTTTGTCAGTCCAGAAAAGCACTTATCTAAACAGAGGGATGTACTATGAAGCAAGGTCAACATAGTTGTCTTTCTTGTATGAGCATGGTGTGAGTCTTATGTTAATCTAATTTAGATGATTTGTTGAATTCATGGTGCTTTTATTATTAATTACTTTGCATACACTTTCAGTGAGTTCCACTGGCGCACACACATAGCTGTTACATATGAGATGCAGTGATGTACATTGCTCGTTTGTAATACTGAAGTGAAATGCTCCACCATTAATGCCCAGTTAACTTTGAGTGATCATTAACTTCATTACTAAGGCCTGTCTAACATTGCTTTGCTGTGAAGGCTCACACCAGCAGGCTCTCAGCGCACATGGGTGCTGCATTATTTCTAAGCTGAAAATTGAGACATAACCTGCTCCATTGTTTAACCCTTGCTGAAAATTACTATACGCATGAAGTATGTGCGAAGATTTTAATTGAATTAAAGTATATTCAATCAGTTTTAAGAATAAACTTGGCAATTTTTTATGCTCTACGTCAGTGGTTCTCAAAGTGGGGTCCCCAGTGGTCCTTGAGGGAGGTTCAAGAGGGTCTTTTATATTTATATATACATATATATATACACAACTTTTTAATTCTGACTTTTTCTAGAAATAGAATATTTTTCCACAAATTTCTTTGTAAATTTCACCAAAAATGCATCCCATTGACATTAATTTGAACATACATTGACAGAAAGTAATGTTATTCAGTCTCAGAATAAATATTGTGTATTTCTGGAGTTTGTTTCAAAATGTTATTAAATGTGGTCCGGGTCCTTGATGTAAAAATGTTTGAAAACCACTGCTCTACATAAACACTTTACATGTCTTTTCAGGGATTGTACCTACCACATTTGGACTGGGAGGACAGTGTTCTGTCTGATGAGCCACACCATGATGTCACTGTTCCTGAGATGGGCGATGTACTGAGTGATGAGCAAATGGCAGCACTAAGGGCAGCCATAAATCCCCTGGGACACTCCCAATCACATGGCTCAGACATCTACCTACTTACTGTGCAGTATGTCCAGCACTTACTAGGCTTACAGTAAAACGTACTCAGCAAAGGACCTGATTCGATGCAATTGTAGCACAAATACACTCTCACAGTCTCTACATACATTTGGGTAACAAAAAGAACACTTATTTACAGAATAGTGCCCCTGCTAATAACTGGTTTGTAAGAGATGTTACAGTATAGGCCTATCATTTCTTTTCACACTAAAACCAAATAAATATTTCTGAATCAGTGAGGTTGTCTCATGTTTGATTTTTCTCTGTTTAATCAAATCAGACCAGCAGGAAGCATAGCTTTCCTCAAGCAGTGCTAGCAGCGGACTTTCAGCTCTCTTAATATCATAATGAATGTTCAAACCAAAGACATGTAGATTGTATTATTTTTATTGTAGTGTAAATACAATCTTAAAACATCTGGGGGGTTGGAACAACCAAAAAAATACAATAACTTTGTTTAACTGACAACAAACAACCAAGGAGACAATGCAACGTGGTCACATCGGGGAAAATGTTGAAATAAAAGGTTTTGAAGGTGTCAAAAAGACGACAAAAAAAGGATTAAAGAGAACCAAACTGGCTGCATCAGATTTTAGAGATATGGGGAAATGTAGAAGGACTCAGAGATAAAGGAGACATTTATTGAATTCTTCGAAGACATTCGCTCCCTGTTTGTGGACGACTGAACAAACTGAACAAAAACATGAACTGCCTTTGAAAGAAGCTACATTTTAGCACTGCCATTATACCAATCCAAATCCAGTGTCACATGTTTGAAGGCAGGCAATCAGTTCTTCCTTAAATACAGTGAAGTCTTGGTAGCGGACAGGAAGACGGAGAGTCTCAAAGCACGTGGAAGACTTTGGCAGACTACAGTTAGTCACCTCCAACGTGAGGTTAGTTGTAGGAGCCTCCAATCCAACCCAGAACTTCATGAGTGCCTTCAGTTCATCACTGGATGCTACAAAATTGAAATATATAAATGCTCAAAATGAGAGAATGTGTTTTTTATACACTTTGCTCATGGTTGTCAAATAATTTTTTGAAGAACAACCAAACCTTTTTTTTTACCTGACAAGATTTTACCTGACAAGTATTGGCTATGTAGCTGATGCAAACACTAGATTTTATCATTACAGATACAATTCAGTTTTATAGAAAATGTTCTAAACAAGCTTGAGAGCCATACAGTTGCATTTATGCAGTATAAAAATGAAGAACCTGGCCAGTGTATTTTTTCCAGACATGATATATCAGCCATTGTTTTTGATTTCTGGAAAGCATCTTGTTTCAGGTTACGAACAAAGATGGCTGAACATATTTGTATCTGGAAACCCTACACTGGCCAGCAGTGGCGTAGGTTTGATTTTGAAATTGGTGGGGACGGGGACATCAATATTTTAAGTTTTGATCGAAATTATTGCTAGGGATATATCAGTGTCACTGGATATTGGTAGGGACACGTCCCTACTAAATTCTGATTTTTTTGTGACTAGTTTGAATATAAAAAAGACTCTATAAGGGTTGTGAGATATAACCCAGATCTGGCATACAATTTTAATGTAACAAATGTATAAAATAATAAGTGCATTTATTTTCTTGTTTGCATAGGATTAGAGGAGCGATCCGGGCTTTTTGGCTGGATCGGATATCGGATCCAAGACCGACAACAGGACCGATCCAATTCCGATACTGTATGTTAGCCGTGGTTGTTACTGACAAAATATTAAAACAAAGTATTATAGGACATAAGTATTATAAAAGCACCATAAACGTTTTTATGCACTATATTCAAAGTCTTCTTAATACACTCGATAGCTTCATGTGAAGGAACAAACACACATTTAAAGATATTAAGTTCACGGAAACTCTGTAACTTAAAGATCTGATTTTATAAAGTCTCAGTAAGCTGTTGGATGGATGCAATTCACTATGTTGTTATGAACTTTCCATTGCCGAGCGAGGCTTCCCATGAGAGGATGCTTCTAGAGCATCAATTCTGCGCCCAGGAAGCGCATGAACGTAATGTACAGGCTGATTTAGGCGCATTAATTCTGCACCCGCGATGTGCATAAAAGGTCCGGTCAAGCGCATAATTCCCAAAATAACCATCTACACACTAAAGCTTTTTTACTATGACGGTTTTACGCAATTAAGGAAAATATATTTGGCATACTTATTTGATCAAACGTACCTATTATATGTTCTCCTAAGCACTGCCATGATTAATGATTACTAACGTTCTTGTAACTTGTAAATCATTTTAAATGATTGGTTTTTACATTTAAAATTAGATGTAGCAGAAAGTACTATACACATTTAACATTTTGTGTGTGTGTGTGTGTGTGTGTGTGTGCAATTTTACATTGTTCAAGAAAATTACAGTAGTATCGGATCGGCAGGTATCGGTATCAGCTGATACTCAGAATTATGGTATCGGAATCGGATCGGAAATGAAAAAAGTGGAATCGGGACATCCCTAGTAAATACATCACTCATTACATGAGGGAAGTATACCATTTTGAATGAACCCACGAAGGTACCCTGTGATGCGTACCCTGTCATCAGTCATTGTAGGCCAGATGATGCGTTCCAGAATGCACTACACATACAACGCCAAGCAGATAAACCATCTCAGAATCAGGGTTAGGTTTTTACACATACGAGGCATTTGTCTTGGTGCAATGGTGCTTAAAAAAAATACAATCACACAAAAATGTAAGATAAATATATAAATCTCACAAAAATATAAGCCACACAAAAAAACAACACAAGAATCAAATACTTTCTAGAGAAAGTACTTTTTCGATCTGGAATAAGCAATTGTCCTGTAGTGTTGGTGTTCCCCTGATAGAACAATCAGTCTTAAAGGGGTGATAGAATGCAAAATCGATTTTACCTTGTCATAGTTGAATTACGACAGTTTGGTGGGTAAATAGGACATACACCACTCACAAAAATTGAATTGAATTGAATGCCTTTATTGTCATTGTACTTTACAATACAACGAAATTGGGAGCACTCTCCACTGGTGTATACAATAAATACATTTTAATAATCCTTACAGTACATAAAATAATATGTATATAAAAAAAAAATAAATAAATAAAAAAAAATCAGTATAAAATCAGTATAAAATGAATTAAAACGGTAATCACAGTGCAAAGGGTGACTGGATTTGTCTGACTATTTATTAATAGAAACTATTGCATTTGGAAAGAAGCTATTTTTGAATCTGGTGGTGCTGGATTGTATAGACCTATAACGCCTACCAGAAGGCAACAGTTGAAACAAAAAGTGACCTGGATGAGTATTGTCCTTGATGATATTTTTGGCTCTTGAGAGAGTGCGACTAAGTGCAATGTCTGACAAAGATGGTAAAGGGCATCCTATGATGTTTTCTGCAGTCTTGATGATTCTCTGCATAGCCTTTTTGTCGGCAGCAGAACACGCAGCAAACCACACAGAGATGCAATATGAAAGAATGCTCTCAATGGTGGATTTATAAAAGGACACCAGCAGCCTTAGATTCATGCTGTTTTTCTTGAGTATCCTCAAGAAGTGGAGGCGCTGCTGTGCTTTTTTTACAACTGTTGTGGTGTTGATTGTCCATGAGAAACGATCTGTAATATGGATGCCCAGAAATTTAAATGAGTGAACTCTCTCCACACTCTCGCCATTAATGAAAAGGGGTTGGTGGTGTGTGTTACATTTCCTAAAGTCCATTATAAGTTACTTTGTTTTTGCAGTGTTTAGGATTAGGTTATTGGCAGAGCACCACTCAGACAGATTCTGCACTTCCTGTCTGTAGGCTGACTCATCCCCTCCCGTTATGAGTCCCACCACAGTAGTGTCGTCTGCAAACTTTATGATGGAGTTAGTAGAAAACGTTGGTGAACAGTCAAAGGTGTATAATGAATAGAGAAGAGGACTCAGCACACAGCCCTGAGGTGAACCGGTGCTAAGTGTGATAGTGGAGGATAAGTGAGTGTCAATTTTGACAGTCTGTGGGCGATTTGACAAAAAGTCCTTTATCCAGCTGCAGATAGGCGGGGGAAGGCCGAGAGTCAACAGTTTGTTTATCAGGATGTCGGGAATAATTGTATTAAAAGCGGAGATATAATCCACGAAGAGCATCCTGATATAGCTGTTTCTCTGTTCGAGATGGCTCAGGGCAGTATGGAGAGTAATGGATAAAGCATCATCTGTAGATCTGTTAGCCTTATATGCAAACTGATGATTATCCAAGGAGTGAGGTAGACTGGCTTGCACATGTTTGAGTACCAGTCTCTCAAAGCACTTCATTATAAGAGGAGTGAGGGCCACGGGTCTATAGTCAGCAAGGCTATTTGATGCTGATTTCTTAGGGATAGGGATAATAGTTGCTGATTTCAAAGAGGAGGGGACAATGGCCTGAGCTGAGAGATAAATTGAAAATGGTGGTAAAAACAGCAGAGAGTTCATTACAACATGCTTTGAGTACCTTCCCAGGTACCCCATCAGGGCCAGCTGCCTTCCTGGGGTTCACTGCTTTAAGAACCTGTCTCACTTCGTGCTGTTGAACAGTGAGTGCAGGCATGTCAGTGACCACAGAAGGGGGTAAATTAAATGGGCTCTTGGTCTCAAAACGGGCAAAGAAGTTGTTCAATTCTTCTGCCAGTAGGACACCATTTGTTGTTGTTACAATTTTCTTCCTGCCCTGATAATTAGTGAGATGTTGTAACCCCTGCCAGACTCGTCTCGGATCGTTATCCGAGACATAGTTCTCAATTTTCTCTCTGTAGACCTGTTTAGCGGTGTTAATTCCCCTCTTTAGATCATTCCTAGCAGTGGAATATAGGGCTATGTCTCCTGACCTGAAAGCCCAGTCCCGTGCTTTGAGAAGTTTGTATACTTCCGAAGTCATCCATGGCTTCTGATTAGAAAATACCCTAATACGTTTATGTACCGTCACATTGTCAATGCAGGTTTTTATATAAAAAAGTACTGTATCTGTGTACTCCTCAAGATCCCCTTGTTCAAAAAGCGACCATTCAGTACTTGAGAAGCAGTCCTGGAGTTGTGACAGCGCCCCCTCTGGCCATGTTGTAATGGTTTTGATACATGGCTTTGTTGTTCTTCTTAGAGAGATATAGACAGGAAGGAGGAACAGAGAGAGGTGATCTGAAAGCCCCAGGTGAGGAAGGGCACTGCCCTGTAGGCATGCTTTAGGTTACAGTAGACATGGTCAAGAATATTTTTTCCCCTGGTGGCGCAGTTCACGTATTGAGTGAATTTGGGAAGCACTGACTTTAAGCATGCCTGATTAAAATCACCCGCAATCATATGAACTCCATCCGGGTAAGATTTCTGCAGCTTGCTGATGGTTTGATAAAGATGAGCCAAAGACGAACTAACATTTACATCCGGTGGAATGTAGACGGCAGTCACAGTTACTACAGTCAGCTCTCTCGGTAGATAGAAGGGTCTGCATAACACTGACAGAGATTCCAGATCGCGGGAACAGTGACTGTCTATAACGCGACTCTGCTCACACCAGTTATCATTCACATATACACATAGCCCCCCTCCTCTTTTCTTACCAGTGTCTCTGGATCTATCCTGTCTGTGTAGCGTCCTGTCATTCAACTCGACAGCAGTATCGGGGATCAAAGAGGTAAGCCAAGTTTCGGTAATTATCATTATGTTGCAGTTCCGTATTGAATTATTTGCAGCTAAGAGTAGCTCCAGATCGCCGATCTTGTGGACAACAGATCTGGCATTTGAGAGGAAGAGGCTGGGGATCGCTGGTCTGGGTGGGTCTTTCCTTAATCTGACAGTGATACCTGCTCTGCAGCCCCGCTTCTGTTTTCTCTCACGCCGGCGTCTGCGTCGCTTTCCTGGAATAGCAATCCACAGGGAGCCCGGTTCTCTGGTAATGGAGTCAGGTATGTTATGAGTCCGGTGGAAAGATGACATAATTGCCCTGCTGTGGGCATTTCCAATGTTTATTAAGTCCTGACGACTGTAGGAGTTTGTTAACTGATACATATCTATCTGTAGTTGCGACAAAATAAACAAAATTAGACACCAACTCGGAGAGCAAAGAGCCGCTGCACTCGTGTGTGCCGCCATTCTGTCAGAGACTGTCACCGTAAAAAGTTAGGGATATGTGATTTTTGGGTGAAATTTCAGAATGCACCTAAAATGCAACCTTTACACGTGAACTTAATTTGGCATTTCTACTTAAATGCCCTAATTTTATGATATAATATCACTGTAGCATGAACTTTTTTAATTTTCTATAAATTTCACACGAAACAAAAGTCAAATATCCCTAACTTTTTGTGAGTAGTGTATATAGAACCTTAAAATCCCATAGACACCTCTTTCCTCTGCAAATCTCACTATTTTAAACTGCCTCTGAAAACGGGCAAATCCCAACAAGCCTTCGAGTTGACGTCTACTCGCTTCCTGTCCCTTATTTGGCTCAAGTCGCTGTCTTTGTCACGCCCGAAATTTATATACACCACTGACCTGAGATCAGCTAGTCCTTTTGCGCACATCTTATTAGGAGACCTTAAAGAACAGTGTGAAATACTCCATATATTCATTATATCACCCCTTTAACTGAACTAGTTACCTGTGGGTTCAAGACAGCAGTCGACTCCCGAGGGAAAATCACTGGAGCTACATCTGGACGTTCACTAATGAGTGACCACAACATGGTTTCTTTAAGCCCTTTTCTTATTTGCTTTATTTGCCTCAGGAACCGTCCAATGACCTAGTGAGAAAAGACACAAAGACAAATCTTTACACATATAGTGGTTTAAAAGAGTAATGAATGATGTTAAATAGTTTAAACAATATTCAAATACCGCATGACATAGAAGCCTTTCAAAAAGCCATCTTCGGTTGTTTTCTGTCATCAAAGGAAAGTCCCATGCAAGACACAAGTTGTCAAGGCTCTCCTTTTCATCAGCTGAGAGTTTAGCACTCCCTTCAAGCTTTAAGACAAAATATGAACACTCTTAAACCCAATATAGAAGAATCTAAAAAAAGAAGTTTGCAGAATACAGACAAGTGTAATTTTCTCCCGCAGATCAATGTCTGGACAGACATTGATTTGTATGATGGCGGTTTCAACTGTGCCCCCACACAGGATGTGAACAATCGCAGGGCTTAGGCCTGTCAGTGCAGGACCTCCATGTAAAAAGCAATGACCAATCATGCGGCCTGCCATCAGAAAGAGGTCACTCTCAACAAGGAATGCAGAGGATGAAGGTACAAGATGGTCTGGCTCTCCATCAAACAGCTTTGTGTCACCAGAATTTCCTGTGCAAACAGAAGAACCAATTAACATGTACTCACATTTTTTGTGATTCTGTGGTTGTATAGACCAAGAGAAATCAATAGGTATGTACAGTAGGTATAATCCTAAAAAACATCTTAAATGCCACATGAATTATATATAAATGTTCCCAGTTTTAATCTAGTGTTCCTGTGTTAATTGTTTTTTTGGCTCTAGATATGACATCTCAAATAAACAGTATCAGAATAATTTTACCTCAAAATCCCTGTCTTTCCTGTAAAACAGTATTAAATGTCTGATGAGAGCTTGAACACAGGGGTGTTTACAAAAGTGACTCAGACTGCAGTCAGCAGCAAACAGATTTTTGTTACTAAACCCCACCCACTTTTAAACAGCCCAATCAAATGCAGAGGATTTGAATCAAATCCAACTTGGTGCTGTTACTCCCCCAAAATTATTTTTCACTGAGAAATAAGTCACATCATAGGCTCTAACTTCCGCTTCACAAGGCCTTTTAGCACGTAGTAATTGGAGAAATTATGACATTAAGAATATTGCAGCTAAAACACTCCATAATATATGGCAAGGTATTTAAAGACACTACCAAAGTTCAACTTAAAACCATTTTTCAGCTTGTCAATGATTCTGGAGAACAAGAAGCAGTTCACTCCCTCTCCGATTGCGGGATCACCTATTAATTATAAGAAATGAAGAGATTCTGGGTTATTTGTGAAAAAAAAAAAGACTGCACATAACAAATTCTAAAAGGAACAAAGTGAAAAAAGATGAACCTTCAAGTCTGCATTGCATAGGATTTGCCCACTCCACACGGCGTGCTTTATAAAAAGCAATTAAAGCCATTTCCTGGTCCAACTTGTTGCCTCTGAGGTCAATGTGTAAATGCAGTGTCTTCCCTGATGCGTGAATGGCAAGTACTGTCTCCCTGTACAACTGAGCAGCCATTGCCAGGTCTGGTATGGACTTCCAATCTATAAATGGAGGTAAAGATTTCAACACAGAAAAGGCCATCAACCAAACATTTTAACAAGGACCACTAACAGGGGGTAACAAATAGACTAGTACAAACCCTCAGTTTTGTTGGTATAATCAGAAGGTCCTGAAGAACTTGTTGGCCGATTCTGCAAAGGTGCAATCTGTGAAGATGTGCCAGATGGTCCTTCCATTGCTTCTAAATCCACTCCACTGCTGTCAAATGAGTGCTCCTCCAGAGTTGATTGCCTGAAAGACATAATGTCTGTCTTTTAGCTTTCTCTAATCTCTGAATATGATCAAGGCAGATTCTGGACCCTTTAAATTGTGCAAATGTCTGATAAATCAGATTGAATTGTCAAACAAGAGAATTTCAATTCTAGTCAAGCATAGGGCCTGGGAAAGCCATGGAGAAACTTTTACTTTATTATTTCCAAAAAAAGTAATGTGTTGTCCAAAACAATCAAGGGCAATGTAAAGTATGTTAACTAATTAGTCAACAAGCAAAAACCCATTGACTAGTATATTAAATATCTTGTTGATCAATATTCATGTTGAGACATTTCAAAGTAAGACAAACACTTGCAAAAAACATCCAATTTGTTACGGCCTGAGCCTTATGTTAATCTGTGTACTATTTTGGCTGATCTGATTCTCTCTCTCTGAATAGGCTCCGCCTCTGCACACCTGCAGCCTGTTTTGGGCTGGAGATATAATGGGAGAGCGGAAAGAGAATCGGGGGTTGATCACCTACGATTTGTTCCCATAGCGGAGTGATCGTTTTTCGATCACTGTTTAGCTCTGTCGAGAGCTTGGCGTGCACTGGAGGAGAAGGGCATGAGTGGACGAACGAGAGAACGAACGAGAGAGCCCTGTGTGCGTCTTGATGTTTCCGCCAGCCGCTGATAAGCTGTGTTTTTCATGTTGTTTGTTTTAGTGTCTTGTGGGTCTATGGTCGTTAATTTCTGTCAATATCGTATGTTGTTGTATGACACGTGAGTTTGTGTGCTACAATAAATTGTGAAACGGCTATATCGTGTATTGCGTGTATTGCGTGTCATTTATGTTGCTTAACCCCACCTTTAACCAGCACTTCAATAGTGGGGTTCGTAACATAAATGGGGGCTCATCCGGGATTTTACTGAGTTCGGCTAGAAGTAATTAAGTAACTTGATTTGCTTTGTGTGGGTCAGGTTTGTCCTGCGCATTTCCCGGTTAGTTAGAGTGAGCCAACGGGACTGTGTTTAGCGCCAGTTCTGGCTACGGTTTACTGTTTGTTGTTTTTCTTTATTATTTTAGTTTGTTGTTTTTGGAGGTATTCCGGGGGAGAGATAAATCTCTTAATCGGTACCCTCTGAAGACTAGCTAGACGTAGCTAGTTTTCTGGTTGGGTAGGTAGGTCCGGGTTAATTGCGTATGGATTTTCCTTATTTACTCAGCTTTAAAACAATCTAAAAAAAAATATATATATATATATATATATATATATATATATATATATATATATATATATAAAATGGCAACTTTTGATTTGAACAGATTTATAGATCAACCCAGTGTTGAGGGGTTAGAGGCATGTCGGAAAAATGATTTGCTTTTGATAGCCCAACACTATGAGATTTCAGTTTTTAAAACGCAGCGTAAAGAAGAAATAAAAAGTTGTTTACTTGCCCATTTGACTAATCAGGGGGTATTTTCTTCTTGTTCTCTACAAGTAGGTGATCCAGTGACAAATGCTGCAGGAAGCTTTCCATCACGAGTGCCGGTCGGTGATCAGGTTACTCCAGGAGTGGTGGCTGGTGAGGTGAGGCCACCTTTTTCTATTCCTAGATTTGAACCGATTTCGCTTTCTACTGAGGCATCACCAGATTTTCGTTCAGAATTGCGTTTAAAGGTTCGGCTAGCTCGTTTACAATTGGAGACGCAAGATCGTGCTCAGGCAAGGCAAGATGATTTAAAACTTCAAATTGAAATGCATCGAATCGATGCTGATACAAAAGTGCGACTACAGGAGTTGGAGTTGCAGGCCGTTCCAGACGTACGAACGACGGTCCAAACGACAATTAGTGTGAATGATAGTTCGGAGACAGCTCCTGGGCTGCTAAATTTGAGTATGGTTTCTGGTCCTTCTGTTTCGGCTGGTGCTGAATCCGAGTCTGTAGTTATGTCGTCATCTACACATTTTGACGTGGCTAAAAATATTGCTATAGTTCCACCTTTTCGTGAAAGAGAAGTTGAGGCATATTTTCAGGCATTTGAACGAATCGCGAGTGTTTTAAAATGGCCAACTGAAGTATGGGCATTGATGTTACAGTGTAAATTAGTCGGTAAGGCGCAAGAAGTGTGTGCATCTCTTTCATTGGAAGAAAGTGTTCAGTATGATGCTGTGAAAATTGCGATTCTTCGAGCGTATGAATTGGTTCCTGAGCATTATAGACAGCGGTTTCGTACTACTAAAAAATCTGGTTCTCAGACCTATGTCGAGTTTGCTCGTGAGAATGCATATTGTTTGACCGATGGATTAAAGCGTGCAAAGTAACGGATTATAATTCTTTGCGTGAGTTGATGCTGATTGAAGAGTTTAAGAACTGTGTTCCAGAGCGCACTGCTCTGTATTTAAACGAACAAAAAGTTAGTGCAGTGCAGCAGGCTGCGGTGTTAGCAGATGAGTATGCTTTAATGCACAAAACAGTGTTTTTAAAACCTTCAAGTGATTCTGGAGGTCCTGCACAAAAAGAGAATGAGAATAGGCCTATCTCTGATCTTAGAAACAAGTGGGTACCTACCAGTTCAAAACCTCGCAGAGAATGTAGTTATTGCCACAAAATAGGACATATTATGACTGAGTGTCATGGTCTTAAACGAAAGCAAGAGCGACACGAGTCCTCTTTTCAGCCTCGAGGGTTTGTGTTGGTTAAAACTCTATCTTTACCTTTTTCTCTTTCTCCAATAGCGCCTGATGTCTGTTTTCGACCGTTTGTGTTCGATGGATGTGTGTCTATGAATGAGGGTGACGAAGGTCGAAAACCAGTACGGATTTTGCGTGACACCGGAGGATCTCAATCCTTTATTTTATCAGACACTTTAGATTTTTGCACAGATTCTGCGTGTAACACCAGCACAATTGTGCAAGGCATTGAGATGGGGTTTGTAACTGTTCCTCTTCATCGCGTGTGGGTTACGTCTGATTTAGCATCAGGGTGTTTTGAAGTAGCAGCTCGTCCTTCTCTACCAGTGAAAGGTATTGATTTTATAATGGGTAACGACATTGCTGGTGGTAAGGTAATGCCGGTTGTGCAGGTGACTGATGATCCACAGACTGATTTGCACTCTGATGTACTGGATAAAAGTTTTCCAGATGTGTTTTCAGCTAGTGCTGTTACTACGCGAGCACAAGTAAAATGTGATATTCAAGAGAGTAACCTCAGTGATTCTGTTTTCTCCAAAATCTTGGGAGACAATATTTTTCCGGAGTCTTTGAAAGCTGCTGAAATGACTGCGAGTTCTCCTGTTTGTTTTGATCTTTTGGCAGATGTGTCTATTTCACGGGAGACTTTAATTGATGCTCAGGGAAATGACCTGACGTTAGAGAAATGTCGTGTGAGTGCTGAGAATAGTTTGTCGTCCTCGCATAACCAACAGTTCTATTGGAATGATGATGTGTTGATGCGTAGGTGGAGTAGAACTCCAAATGTTGAGCAGACAGATGATTGGAATGAGGTTCAGCAAATTGTGGTGCTCTTGGAATTCCGACCACATGTGTTGAGTTTAGCCCATGACCATCTCTGGTCTGGACACCTTGGGATAAATAAGACTTGTGACCGGGTACTCCAATATTTTTTCTGGCCAGGGTTAAAAACTGAAGTCTCAAAGCATTGTAGAAATTGCCACATCTGTCAGGTGGGTGGAAAACCTAATCAGATTCTGACGCCTGCTCCCCTTTGTCCTATACCTGCAGTAGGTGAACCGCTTGAACGTGTTCTTGTGGATTGTGTGGGTCCACTTCCTCGCGACGAGATCTGGTTGTCAGTATTTACTGACGATAATGTGCGTAGCTACTCGGTATCCCGAAGCCATTCCGTTAAGGAGTATAACTGCTAAAACTGTGACAAAAGCTCTTACGAAATTCTTTACGACGTTTGGTTTACCGAAAACGGTCCAAACAGACCAAGGATCTAATTTTTTATCTCGAGTGTTTCGAAATTCGTTGAAGGCTCTCAGAGTTTCTCATGTAGTGTCAAGTGCCTACCATCCCGAATCTCAAGGAGCCTTGGAGCGCTGGCATCAGACATTAAAATCTGCACTGCACAAGTACTGTATTGAGACCAGGAATGAGTGGGATGAGGGAGTTCCCTTAGTGTTATTCGCGGTGCGTGAGGCGAGACAGGAATCGCTTGGATTTAGCCCTTCAGAGTTGGTGTTTGGCCATAATGTAAGGGGACCTTTAAAAATGCTGAAGGAAGAATTTCTTGGTGCAGGTCCTTCTGAGAAGACCAATGTACTTGATTTTATCTCTCGCACTCGTGAACGTTTACGAAATGCTTGTAGTGTAGCAAAAGAAGCTCTTTCTCGTTCGCAGGAGAAAATGAAAAACCGTTATGATAAGAAGGCAGTTGTGCGTAATTTTCTACCAGGGGAAAAAGTTCTCGTCTTGATTCCGACCCCTGGATCTGCTCTTTCTGCGCATTTTTCAGGTCCTTATCTTGTTAAAAATAAGGTGGGTGACACAGACTACATAATACATACTCCAGAACGGAGGTGAAAAACTCGTCTATGTCACGTAAACATGCTGAAGCCATATTTATGTCATGATCAAAAGGACAAGATTGTTAATGTTCCTAAACCAGTCGTGGAGATAAAAGAGCGAGTTTCGTTGCTTATTTATACGTTACCTACCGATGATGTGGATGATGGACTAAAAGTCTCTATGGAAGTCTTGAATGGTGGTTGTTTGAAAAATTCTGACGTTTTAGCAACACTTCCCTCACGAACTGTCTTATTTGTCTACTGAACAGCGGAAGGACATAACGAAATTGTTAGACAGTTTCCCAACTCTTTTAGTGATGTCCCTCCTGGTACTTCTGTCATTCAACATGACATTGATGTCGGTAGTGCACTCCCCATAAAGCAGCATGCATATCGTTGTCCGGTGAGTAAGAGAGAAGCCATGCAACTTGAGGTGAAGTATCTACTGCAAAACAGTTTTGCTGTTCCGAGTGGTAGCCCATGGAGCTCGCCATGTATTTTAGTACCAAAAGCTGATGGATCTTCTCGTTTCTGCACTGATTTTAGGAAAGTAAATTCTGTTAATGTACCTGACGCTTTTCCTCTGCCACGTATCGATGACTGTATTGATACCCTTGGGGCGGCGAAATATATTACGAAGCTAGATTTGCTAAAAGGTTACTGGCAGGTGCCTCTAACCGAGCGGCGTCTGCGATTTCTGCGTTTGTAACCCCTGATTCTTTTCTTCAATATACGCGTATGGCGTTTGGTCTGCGAAACGCACCAGCGACGTTTCAAAGGTTGATGTCCATGGTTTTGGGTGACGTTTCCAACTGTAATGTCTATTTGGACGATGTAGTAATTTACTCGTCTACCTGGGCTGAACATCTGTCGACGTTGTATGATGTTTTTTCCCGTTTAGCTGCTGCGTCCTTAACATTGAATTTGAAAAAGTGTGAATTCGCGAAAGCGTCCCTCACATACCTGGGAAAGCAGGTAGGGAACGGTCATGTACGTCCATTAGAGGGAAAAGTGTCCGTTGTACTGGAATATCCAGTACCTACTACAAGGCGAGAGCTGCGTAGATTTCTTGGAATGGTAGGGTACTACCGATGTTTTTGTAGGAACTTCTCGAGTGTAGTAGCTCCCTTAACTCGATTATGTAGTCCTAAAGTTGATTTTGATTGGACTAATGAGTGCCAACAGGCCTTTTTGTCTGCAAAGTCTCTTTTATGCAGTGGTCCGGTGTTGTCCGCGCCGGACGTGTTCTCTCCGTTCCAGCTGGAGGTGGATGCCAGTGCTGTGGGAGCGGGAGCTGTCCTTCTACAGGAGGGTGCTGACGGAATACCTCATCCAGTGTCATATTTCTCTGCTAAGTTCAATTGTCATCAGTTTAATTACTCTACAATTGAGAAGGAAACGTTAGCTCTTTTGCTGGCACTACAACATTTTGATGTTTACGTAGGGGCCAGTATGTTTCCTGTTATTGTTTATACAGACCATAATCCGTTGGTCTTTTTGAGTAAGATGTATGATCATAATCAACGTCTGATGCGGTGGGCATTGATGGTGCAACCCTATAACTTAGAGAGCCGTTATAAAAAAGGATCTGAGAATGTAGTGGCTGATGCGTTGTCGCGGGTTTAGGTTTTTTTCTAGTAATTTTTTCTGCTGATGGTATTCAGAAACAGTTTTTCACCTTTTCTCAGTAGGAGGAGAGGGAAGAACGGGGAAAAAGAAGAAAAAAAAAACTGTTTCTGTCTTCAGGGGGGAAGTGTTACGGCCTGAGCCTTATGTTAATCTGTGTACTATTTTGGCTGATCTGATTCTCTCTCTCTGAATAGGCTCCGCCTCTGCACACCTGCAGCCTGTTTTGGGCTGGAGATATAATGGGAGAGCGGAAGGAGAATCGGGGGTTGATCACCTACGATTTGTTCCCATAGCGGAGTGATCGTTTTTCGATCACTGTTTAGCTCTGTCGAGAGCTTGGCGTGCACTGGAGGAGAAGGGCATGAGTGGACGAACGAGAGAACGAACGAGAGAGCCCTGTGTGCGTCTTGATGTTTCCGCCAGCCGCTGATAAGCTGTGTTTTTCATGTTGTTTGTTTTAGTGTCTTGTGGGTCTATGGTCGTTAATTTCTGTCAATATCGTCTGTTGTTGTATGACACGTGAGTTTGTGTGCTACAATAAATTGTGAAATGGCTATATCGTGTATTGCGTGTCATTTATGTTGCTTAACCCCACCTTTAACCAGCACTTCAATAGTGGGGTTCGTAACAAATTACAAAAGGAAAATTTGTTATGCATCAAGGCAAAACTACATGGGACAACAACATCCCTCTCACTGCAGGCACTGGCATGCATCTCAATGATTTCAGCAGGGTACACTACTTGGCAAATGTGACACACGGTCTCTGCAGTGACTGTTGAAGCTGAAAAAAAGACAAATACAGTAAGCAGCGTTAACTTAAAAGAAAATTATTAACGCAAATCTTAATGTTAGCAAGGCACCAATTTCTTCCATTACTATGTATAGATTATTTTAATAAAAATGTAAGCCAAAACTTGAGAAATTATAATATGATCATATTATGATTGCAATTTTACACCTCTAATGATCTGTGCAAGCAGGGGAGACATACCAACAACAATATTGTGGTAATTAGGAAACAAAACAACCAGGAAGAGAAAAATATAAAGAAAATCAGTATCATGGTTAGACTATAAGAACATCAATCAGAATAACTGAATTATCATGCTTATTCTTCACCTTGTTTTTAACAAC
Organism: Xyrauchen texanus; assembly: GCF_025860055.1. NCBI lineage: Eukaryota > Metazoa > Chordata > Actinopteri > Cypriniformes > Catostomidae > Xyrauchen > Xyrauchen texanus. Next base: position 4,706,282 of record NC_068278.1, on the reverse strand, counting down.
AACAAACAATCCAGCCCACATTAATCACTAGAGCATGAAAACATGTAAAGTTATTATTTTAAGAGTGTGATGTCAATGTACTTATACTTACTGTTCTGACTGCAGGATACAAACGAAACATCCTGATCTTGTTTTTCATCAGCATTCTCATCGTTTTCCTGTTAATTGGATCAGGTTAACATTATCAATGACATCACTGTAGTAGTAAAGCAATTGCTGTTTTGATATGCATTTGCTGAAAATGAAAAATATTTCATAAACTAAGTGTCATGTTAAGAAAAACTTACTCACAAGAGTCTACATGCAGAGCCAAATCTTGTAACGGTAAAATTGCTCCACAGGTTTTGCATTGCGATTTTGGCATTTTTCGGAATTCATGGGCATCAGAAGGAAGTGGCGTAGTGTCTGTTTCATTTTGAAGTGGAACGATGAAAATCGTGTGTCTTCCATTATTGGACACAGTCTTAAGCAGTTTTGCGGTGTAGCCTTCAGACTCAGGCGGGATCAAGACAAGTTTTCTCTGGCCACTTCCGCCTTCATTATTTTGGACAGTGGGAAAGTGATCAAATTAACGGGTTAAAGTAAGAAAAGGTTTGTGAAAATTTGTAACTCTACAACACAGTTTTTTTCTACTTTTACTGCAATACATGATCTGAGTAAGTCTTCCACCTCTTTAAATCACCAACAAGAGTCGTGCATGAAAACCTGCGGGTACCCTTTTAACTTGTTTTTCAACAAGTCCATTTTAGATGTGTCACACAATGTCAAATCATGCTGTATCTACTTACCAGTTGCCGTATGAAACAGCCATCCACCGGACACAGTCTCCAGTTTAGGGAATTCAAGCTGCAGCATTGCTGAAATCTTATTAGGACAATATAAAACAAACCATGGGCACTTCTTAATAATAAATCATCACTTCTAATGATCTCTTTAGTACATAATTTTAGAAATGCTTACCTCTGCATGGTTGCAGTGTTTAGGCACTGATATCATGTGTTTTCCTAAGCCTGCCATTAACAGGCTGAGCTCCTTAGACCCCTGTGGAGTTTTGGTCATGGGTTTTGGGAGTAAATAAAACTGAATATTTGTGGCATTTGTAGATGCTGCTGAAACCATTTTAAGTGGCGTAGTAAATCTACGTTTGCCACTGGTTTGTTCTCTTCGAAAAAGAGCAGGAAAAGACCTGTGAAGTAAATTGAAAGGCATGTCATACAAAATCTGAACGCCTCTACATATATACATTGTAGACACATTGTACTTTTTCTAACTTTGACATCTCCTGCTGCACATTGGCCTGCCTCACTCCTGATTCTTGAAAAGTTCCCTGGCTGGGATGCTGGCCCTGAATCTGAACCTGAACTTGGCTCTGGCCTGGAACCTCAACCTGCCCTTGACTGACACTTGCTGATAAGAGAGACAGCAAGTTCCCTGCAGCAGTCTCAATATTGGCATAGTCCGACTTCTGGAGAAACATACATCATGTAACAAGAATAAAGAAAGGTTTGAATGCTTTTTAAAAACTATCATTAAAGTAATTTTCAGCTAAATAAATACTATCTACTAAGTGAGAGAACTTAACTCACAATTTCAAATCCAAAGGAAACACTCAGCACGTATGCACACACTTTATCTGTTCACACTAACCTAGATATAATTAATAACCAACAACTTAGCAATATTGTAACGAGCTGTGTATTCACTGAGGTTGTTTGTGTTCAGTTAGGTTGTACTGCAGTGTATGGGACGGGACCCATACTATGGGTTGCGGGAGGTCTGAGGGAGGGATGGCGCTGTCAGAGGCTGTGAAGCCAGTTAGTCAGGACAGTTGCCATGGCAACTGGTTGTGTGAGGAGCACCTGTGATTGGTGAATGGTTCATTGTTGTGGGGTTCCAGTGAGTGAGAGTTGGGAGAGACATTGAGTGCTAATGTTGATAGCGATATCTGCCTGTTTTATTGTGTTGGTGTTGGCTACGGCCTAGTAGCCTGTGTACAAGCTGTGGAGAATAAAGACCAGCTAAACCAGCTCCTGCTTCGTAGCTCATTATTCCGGGTCGCTACAATTATTATAAAAACGTAACTAATTGGGTGAACAAATGATGTTGTATTATGTTGGAATTACACATCTGAAAATGTGCTACATGAATAAAGTGGTTTGAAATAAAGTAACGGGAGGCTGATAACTTCAGATCCAGTGACTTAACATGACTCCTCAGATGGTGCTTAAACAAATGTGTGTGGCCTGAGGTGGTCTTCACTTCAAAATTCCACCTTAAGACCAAGACGTATCAAGTGTAACATTATATGTGATCATAGTATAGTTTAATTTAGTTAAGTTAGAAACAAAATGAAAAATGAGCCTAATCGGTGTAAGCTAGGTTAGCTCCTGCGGTACCATAAGCTACACACATATAAATATGTATATGTATATATCTCACCCTACCCATGACAGACATTCCTGGAGTTTAGTTAGTTAACATTTGATTTTTCACCAGCACCGACTGCAAACTCACCTGTTGGCCACTCATCGTGTTCAAAACATCCGCCACGCTAACGTTTCTTCTTCTCTTCTCTTTCCATGTCCGTGGCGGCGCCAAGCAAATCGGTAACAGCGCCACCTGATGTTGTGGAGTGCGAATTACATGACAATTTACTAGCATGTGTGTGGATCTGAAGGCATTTGTGTGTGGATCAGCAAGGCAGAAAATTAGTGCCAAAAGTCACGTGACAGTTTTTCGTACTTGTAGAATTTTGTTTTGTACTTGAAGGATTTTGTTTTGTACTTGTAGAATTTTGTTTTGTACTTGTAGAATTTTGTTTGTACTTGGAGGATATTTTTGTCATTGAAGAAATACGTTTCTATGTATATGTAAAACATACTGTATTTGTTTGATAGGTACGTTTTTTATTTGCAGAACAAAATGCATTAGTTTGTGAGTGATGTTTTGTATTTGCAAACCACACTGAGTTTGTTTGTGAATCGTTGGGTGTGAGTAAAACACGTTTTGTGAGTGTTTGTGAGGTTTTGGCATGATTCTAACTCCATACGCGAGCTCTGTAAACCCCCGCTGTCTCGTCCCACTTTTGGTTTGTTTGGCTTCCCATACGCCTACTCTCACCTACATTTCAGGCGAGGCAAGGCGCATCTCAAACAAGCCTATTTTCTGCACACAAGTAGGTTTTGACACTCAGGGGCGGGGCCCAATCCTTTCTGTTAACAAATGCTATTGGCTGCTGACCAAATACTGTATTGATTGGCTGAGGTTTTGGCATGATTCTAACTCCATACTCGCGCCGCGCTGACATGTCATCTACGCGGTTCAATGGTCCGAGCCGCGCGGCCGATTCGACTGCGCAGCGCGGACGTGTTTCCTAGCGACACCCAATGGGCAGCGCGGCGCGAACAATCCTCACCAGCGCTGCGCTGACCAATTTAAACAGCGCAGCGCAAACCATACATGCAAATAAATGTACAATAAAGAAACCCCTCCTTCCTTACAAAAAATTGGTTCTCTGCTGAAGTTTAAGAGTTTTTCCCTACAGAAGACAAAGAAGAAGAAAGACAAGATGAAATGCATACATTTCTTATGTTTATTATCTTTAATAGTGTTAGTAAAGAGTAGCGTTGTGCGTCGATACTTTGAAGAACTGCACATATGTATAGAGGCTACAGAAAGAGCTGTACAAAGCAGAAACTTCAATGACTTTCAATATCGTAGTCGTCTTGAGGAGCACGCCAACCTTCTGGTAATTATATCGGACAGTTTACATGTTCAGGTAATGTATTTTATTATTGTAGTAAGTTTGCATTCAGCCATCATTTGTAGACTTTAAGCTTTTTATGTCTGAATTCCATAATTAAAACAATCATTTATTAATTTTGAATACAATGTTAAAACTAAAGATCGATTTTATGTTATTGATATTTTGTGATATTGATTTATTTTCAGTGTGATTTGGACACTGTTTGCCATTGAGATTAATTGGAAAAAGTGTCCCTCCCAATCAACCTGAATACACACACACACACACACACACACACACACACACACACACACACACACACACACACACACACACACACACACACGTTGTGTTTCCATGTTTTATGGGGACTTTCCATAGACATAATGGTTTTTATACTGTACAAACTTTATATTCTATCCCCTAAACCTAACCCAATCCCTAAACCTAACCCTCACAGAAAACTTTCTGCATTTTTACATTTTCAAAAAACATAATTTAGTATGATTTATAAGCTGTTTTCCTCATGGGGACCGACAAAATGTCCCCACAAGGTCAAAAATTTCGGGTTTTACTATCCTTATGGGGACATTTGGTCCCCACAAAGTGATAAATACACGCTCACACTCACACACACACACACACACACACACACACACACACATATATATATATATATATATATATATATATATATATATATATATATATATATACGTGTATCTGTATAATGTTTTAGAATGACCATGACCTCATCACCACAATCAATTAACTTCAAGAGGCTATACAAGACTTATGTCTTCTGGTGGACCATATTTTCAACCCTCCTGTGAACGCCCCATTTTCACTACCAATTTTACATACCAGGGGATGGCCAAGGTAATGTTAATTTTAAGTTTGACACAGCAGTTTTGCAATTATTAATTTTTCAAGGCTTTTTCTTTAGGTTCATGTAAATCAAAATCTGTTGTGCAGTGACACAGGGGAATCTGTCAGTTGATGGGTCCCGTTGATTTCCATAGTTTTTTTTTTATGCTATGGAAGTCAATGAGATCCACCAATATTTTAGTAACTGACATTCTTCTGTGAAATATCTTCTGGGTTCACTGTTCAGCAGAAAAAATCATACAGGGTTGGAACAACTTAAGGGTGAGTAAATGATGACACAATTTTCATTTTTTTGGGTGAGCTATAAAGGTAAAACAAATTTGTTATTGTCTTAAGAATAGTGAAACCATAACATTTTAATTCTAACTTCCAGATATCACATCACAGCTGAACAACTTTTACAGTTGAGGACAACTGGTATGTCCTGGGTTTCCATAGCAAATGTCCTTGGCATTGGTTTGTCGACCCTTTCTCGAAGGCGAGCTGTCTTTGGACTACTCAACAATTATGATGCCATTCCAAACAGTCAGCTGGATGACATAATTCGAGACATCACTGCACACACTTCAAATGTTGGTGAAAGACTAGTACAAGGTAGGCTGCACATTATTTACTTATACTATTTTAAATAATCTGTTTTCAATAAAAAATGTATAAATTATATTTCAGAAATGTATTTTATTTTTATGTTTTCATTTTCTTTGTTTAATTTCAAGGAAGCATTAGAGGAAGGGGATTTAGAGTCCAAAGGCATCGGGTTAGAGAGAGGATCCGTCTTATGGACCCAGCAGGAACTTTGATTCGAAGAAGACGGCTCATTAGAAGAAGAGTGTACAATGTGAGAGGATCAAATCATTTATGGTATGTACACTGGACAATGAAATATTGTACCACTGACAAATCAATATCAAGAATATATATATATATTTTAATTGTTCATATTGCGGCATGTAGCCTACCAGTATTTGTCTCAATTTCATTTATAAACAACAATTTTTCAGGCAACTTTTATGATTAACAACCAATAAATAATTGGTTGTTAATCATAAAAGTTGCCTGACAAATGATGCCGTTTACATTTATGTAAGTATTAAGTTGAATTGCAGTTCTGGGCAGCCAAGAGCTTGATTATAAAATCATGTTTTTTTATTCACTGTAAAAAGAGTTAACCTGCAATTATTACCTTAAAGAGTTATCTCTACACGGTACCTATGCTTCAATTTCATCTACTGTCAAATTAATCCTCTTTTTATTTCTTTTAAAGGCATATTGACTCTAACCACAAACTGATTTCATGGAGATTTGTTCTTCACTGCTGCATCGATGGATTCAGCAGAACGATTATTTATTTGAGATGTGCCACAAACAATCGTGCCAACACAGTACTGTCATTTTTTCAAAACGGTGCCTCTCAGTTTGGTTTACCTTTAAGAGTAAGGGGACACAGAGGTATGGAAAATGTACATGTTGCACAGTACATGATAGAAAGAAGAGGCGCAGACCGAGGAAGTTTTATTGTGGGAAGAAGTGTGCACAACCAAAGAATTGAGCATCTCTGGGGGGGATGTAAACAGGGTTGTATCGGACTTTTATAGGCAGCTGTTTCAATACATGGAGCATGTGGACATTCTACACCCAGAAAATGAGATGCACTTATGGACCTTGCACTATGTCTTTCTTGGGAGAATTCAGCGGTCCTGTGATGAGTTTGTCAGACAATAGAATTATCACAATCTAAGAACGGAGGGTGCCATGAGTCCACTGGCATTGTGGAATTCTGGTATGATTATTGAGCCAAACCTTGTCCTTAATGCATCTGACATAGAAGACTATGGCATTGACTTTGTAGGGGAATATGAGACTGACACACGGGCCATCACAGTTCCAGAAAGCACTTTAAGAGTTAGCGTTGCAGATACTGATAACCTTCAAACATTGCTGGATCCGTTATCAGATGATGGAAACTATGGAATACAGCAGTACTTATTTGTATGTAACTATATATCATCACGCTACACATAATACAAATTTACACACATGACACAAGAATTCAGATACAAACTTTAATTTTATACTGTAATTTTCAAAATCCATTAGATATATTTTGAACCTTTTAGGTTAGTAAAATGAATCCATAAAAAAGTCAATTTAGTCCAAGTATTTTATAGACAAATACAGTTGTGTTCTCAGTATGTCCTCTGTAAATTGTGTAACAATAAACTATTGAAATGTTTTTGTACTTTCAGGCAAATGTAGTCTTTTTTATCAGAACAGTCACTACAACTCATTTTTAAAGTTAAAACTGAATTGAAAAATGTCAATTTTCGTTAGAGGTGAACTAAATCCTTTGGACAAACATGTCTATATTTGTAAAGAATAGTTAACCCCAGAATGAAAATTAGCCCGTCATTTTCTCACCCTCAAGTCATCCTAGTTGTACAGGACTTTCTTATTTTTATTAAGAATTTGATTTAATATTAATAGAATTGTGTTCGACTGAAAGAAGAAAGTCATATACAACTAGGATGACTTGAGGGTGAATAAATTATGGGATAATTTTCATTTTGAGGTCAACTATTACTCTAATATATTGAACATTTGGAAAACCATGGCAGCATGATCAAGAACATGATCAAGAGCAAGATTCAGAATATTATACCGGATCTAAATTTTTCCAAACCCAACTGAGCCTTTTACTGCATCTATCAGCAGGTTTTCTAACTTTGATTCATCAAGTACCTCTCTTGGAAGGAAAAGCACCATTGAGCAAGTTGATGCATAAGGCAGTCTCCGGCATCCATCTTCTGGAGTGTAAAAGTCAATTTCAGCTTTCAGCCGGTCATGAATGTCAGAAGATCCTCAAACATCAGAGAGGTCTCTTTTTCTGTTAATCACATGATAAAACATCAATTCCCGGTTTCATAGACAAGGTTTAAGCCTAGGTCTGGACTAAATCTCTTAAAATATGTCAGTGTCATTGTTTTGTCTGAAGATGCACAACAGTATTTTTTTTTCTACGGCTTATTTATTAAATATACTTAAATGCCCTAAAGGAACAAAGGCCTAATCCTGGCTTTATCTAAACCAGGGGTGGGGAACGTTGATCCTGGAGGGCCATTGTCCTGCAGAGTTTAGCTCCAACCCTAATTAAACACACCTGAAGCTAATCAAGGTCTTCAGGATTGCTAAAGTTACAGGCAGGTGAGTGTTTTTTTCAGGGTTGGAGCTAAACTCTGCAGGACAATAACCATCCAGGATCAACGTTCCCCACCCCTGATCTGAACCCTGTTTATGTATCCAGGCCCAAGTGAAATAACCTAGCTCTTAAACCAACATTATAAACGAAAATACATTAATTATATTACAACCTACCCTGAATGCTGTTGAGTAAACATTCCCAAGCAAAGATGGTGTCCTCTTCAATCTGTCTGTGGTTGCTACCTTCATCACTCCAATTCACAACAAGAAGGTCTTTGAACTCACTTCTCATCAGTGGCTTCTGAGTGTTAGTGAACAGAGGCTTGAATGAATATAATACAGCAAAATATATCAAACAAAATTTCACACTTTCTGTGTTTAACAGTCTGTCCTATATATGACCCGAAATATAAATGACCCTACCTGATCAGGCTGAGACAGGTCAACAGAAGGGCGTACATAGATGACTCTGTCTTTAAAAAGCATGCAGTCAAGTCAAGTCAATTTTATTTGTATAGCGCCTTTCACAACACACATCGTTTCAAAGCAGCTTTACAGAATATCAGCATTAACAGAAGATAAAACTGTAATGTCTATAAAGTCGATGAATCATCATTGTGTAATTTAGATAAAATACGATTTTTAATAGTGTTTAAGAATAATTAAATGATAATTATATTAATAACCCCAGTGAGCAAGCTGTAGGCAACTGTGGCAAGGAACACAAAACTCCATAAGATGTTGATTAATGGAGAAAAATAACCTTGGGAGAAACCAGACTCACTGTGGGGGCCAGTTCCCCTCTGGCTAACATCATGAATATAATGTAAATATTACTTATGTATAGTTAAAGTCATAGTTTAAAATTATTAAACTACGTAAGTGTTAAGGGTCAGTGTTTAAACATTGATTGTGTTTGAACTGTAAGATTAATGATTAATACTGAATAAGTGGGTTTAAATGTAACATCTTAAATCACTCACTGGTGCACTGTGGGGTCATAAAGCCTGAGACCACACTGAAAGTTAAATAATTCAAAAAGAAACCATGTGACATTAACTGAGGAAATAATTAAGACTCTGCACAATGTCTAATCAAAGCCTTGCAAATTTGTGACATTGAATCTCTCAAAAGGGCCGGATAATGTGAAAAGTAAATGCTGAGTGAGAAGGGTCATGGAAGGGTTATGGAAGCACAGGAAATTAAATAAATGACAAGATATCCATTTTGAAGGAAGAAACTCATACAGGTGAGTAAGTGGTTGATGACAACATTATCATTTTTGGGTGATTATCCCTTTAATTTTTAAATGGTTGATTACAAATATTAACCACGGTTTCACTACAAAAACACATGGTTATTGCAGTTAAACAATGGTAACCACGAAATAACCATGGCTTTGCTACACTAACCATAGTTTAACCATGGTATTTAAACATAGTTTAAACTGTGGTTATACAAATGGTAATCAATCAAAAATGGTTACTACACTTTTACAACAATAAAACCATGGTTAATTTTCGTAAGGGATTTTTTATGAAAAAATATATTATTAAAATGCAGTATTAAAACATTTAAACAACTAATCTCAGAGTTTTAGTTACTTACTCAGTGTTGAGTTGAAGTTTTGATTCATAAATAGAATGAATATGCTGCAACACCTGCTGAACATTTCAAAGTTTTTGCAGCACCACTGCAGTGTTTTGTGAGGTTTGTCTGAAGAGGACTCACAGAAATTCACTGCATCTTTCTGATAAGTGGAATGTAAGAATAATAGCATGCAGTCATACATACAGACAACAAACTCACAGTAATTTCAACAGATTCATTAGATACTTCAAATTGTTCTAGCATTATGTAGTATCAACTGTTAGTATCACGAGTTTGTAGTTTTAAAAAGATTGTTAGAGCTATCAGTCTTTCTTACAGAATGTCTACTATGAGCCATCCTCCCTGGAGTTATTCCTATATTTACCTGAAGGCCATGACACCCATGCTGTGTACACAAAGGACATGAAGGTCATTGTCAGCACAGGTTTGTCACTTTACATGATACAAAATCTTAATGTATTTAATTTTCTTGACAGGTTAAGGAATTCGGTCCTATTACATGTGGAGTAATGATTTCCTATAAGGAATTAATACAATTTGTGATACAATTTTGAAAAAAAAGTTGTTTGCTGATTCCAATAATAACAAACATTATGTTATAGGTGACACACTCAAGTGATTTAGTCTATGCTGATATGGTAGTCTCTATAGTAGTACTTGGTTATGTTTTTTTTTATATTTCCCTCTTTTTATTTGGCAGGACGGTTCTGCACCGTCACAGTCAATATGTGTGCGTGTGAACCAGAAACCTGCACTCTGCTAAGGTATGGTCTCTGGCCAGCACCAGCCGACAAGCCCCAGACAGCCTTCTCCATACCTCTGCTAGAGCTTTTCGTTTGTCTGTCACTGGAGTGTCAGGTTTCTGTTGAGGGTTTTTGCAACACCCTGTGCTGGAAAAATAACCTCACACTTGCAGAGGTCAGTTTGAAGTCTTGTCTGTGAAGTGAAAATTTCAGTTACTTTCATGGAAGGCTCAGTCCATATGGACGTAAAAATTACACATTCTTCCTTGATTGTACTGCATCATAAATTATTACAACTTAAAGTAGACTTTTATGGAACCATCTAGTATTGTACATTTGCATGCAAAAGTATTTTTAAAAGTTTTCTATCAAATAACAACTTCTGAATGAACCACCATTACCAGATGTAAGTATAAGAAACAGTAATGTTTTCACTGACTGCTGCTTATACCCTAGGTTAACACACTCTACAGAGCCCTGGTGGGAGAATCCATATTCCATTTTAGGCATCACCACTTCCGACAAAGGAGTTTGGTAGATATTTGCCCACAATTAGATGATGGGACCATATGCCCAGCATGCCCAAAGGTTGGTTCTAGTTCCAGCATGGTTCTTGTTTAATTTAATTTAATTTAATTTAATTTAATTTAATTTAATTTAATTTAATTTAATTTTTAATTTGTTTGATTAACCTGATTGCATTTTCCCATGACCTAATGGCATTGAATTGATATCTGAAAACCAGGATTACTGTAAGTGTTTGTTTTCCAGGCGGATGGGGATATGATTGTGACACTGGATGCCAACTTTGGCCTTGTGAGGAAGCAAAGCTCAGGTACAAGTGCGGTTGAGCCATTACATGGAACCCGCATGTTTGTTGATGAAAAGGATGTCGAGGAATACCTGCTATCACATCTTGACAGCTCAAAGCCTCACGAGGTTAGTCATAGTTGCAGAATTTCATGGACTGAGTCCATGAAATATAAATTAAGTATTTAATTAATCATTATTCCTCCCATAAATCTATGTTTTTCTTAAATCTTTAGGACTGCAGTAACTTTAAGGCTGGCAACGTGCTGAGGTCACAAAAACAAGCAAAGAAACTTGATGTTACAGGAGTGTTTGGAGCCTCTTGTCATCATGAAATGCCCCTAATGTTTGTCAACATGAGCCAAGGAGAACGGTAAGTATATGCCACAGTAGTGACATCTCTGACTATTGACCCAGTGTTCCAGAATGATAATTCCCCTGTTTGATTCTACCTATTCATAAAATAAGCCATATTTTAATTCAAATTTTTTCAGCCACCAAATATGAACCTTATGGAATGTATATGGCAGATTCCAAAACATTACAAAATTTGAACTTTATCACCATTCTATAATCTTCACTATGCTGGAGATTGTTTGTATAATTATTTTTTACTTTTCCTCAGTATAAAGTGTCATCATTCAAATTTGTGTTGAAATAGATTAGCCTATCCCCTGTATGTCATCGATGAGCTACTTCAAAGATGTGAGGACAAGAACATACACCTGCGAGTAGTCTATGACATTGCCTGTGTTGTTGCCTCACATTTGCATGTAAGTACTTTTTTTCTTTTTTGTGTAAATCTGAATTGTTGTTTTGAGAAAAGACCTTGACACATTTACTTAAAATGATGCCATACTGTGTTCAATCAGAAATCAGGGGAGGGCATACCACACAACATCTCCTTGGCCGTACCAGCATTTCACGTTTATGGACACAAATTGCCCTGCCAGGTAATTAATTGACTTTATAGAGACATCAGGATCTGTGTCACACATCATTCGCTCCCTGTTTAGCCTCCATTTTCCTGTCTATCAACTGCACAGCTGAAATTAAGTAGATGTGCCTAAAAGTAATCTTTATTCTGCCATTTTTCCCAACTGGTGTTTGTCTAAACATGTTTCAGAGATGCACTGTTGGACAATACAGTGGAAACCGCTTATCTCACATCTGTCTGTGCCAAATCACTGTAAGCGGATGATTGTTATAACCAAATTTGTTTTCTTTTATGTTTAAGCAGATTACTAACTAATTTGTATGCATATAAAGCAATAAAATGAACAGCTTCGCTATTTTTTCTGACTTAAAGATAAAATAATATAAGCTACACCTAGGCCCTCTCCTGCTCCAAGTCCTGTCTGAATGGTCAAAGTGAAAGCATTACACTAGCTGCTGCTGTGAGAGAGCCGGGACGATAATTATGCACCATAAAAGTCCCAAAAAAGCCAGCAGAGCAGGAACAGGAGGGCAAAATAACTCTGTAGACTACAGCAGTGTGAGTAGAGGAAAACCTCACATGGCGCGCAATTGCGCACAGCAAGCGTATGTACACACACACAATATGAACACGCAAAGCGGACTACTTGATTACTATAAACAAATTATTTACACAGCATTTTACAGGAATGATTCTGTCCCAAGCTTTTTTATCCATATAAGTGGTTGATCACTGTAAATGTGATCACTATAAGCAGTTTACACTGAAGTAGGATCATGCTCAGTGTCAGTGTCTGTGATATTCTACCACTTTGCTTTAATCACAGATCAAGTACAGCACTAGGCGTCTCGATGGGTTTGGGCTCACAGACTGGGAAGGAATGGAAAGGCTGTGGTCTTTTCTCCGAAGATTTGCCAGAGTCACAAAGGAGATGACTCCATCTCACCGCCTTGACCTGTTGACTGATGCCCTTTTGCATTATGGACAGAGGAAATCAACTGACCTAGGTTTGTCCACTGCTGCATAACCTGTCAAAATTCTGTGCTGGTGGTTCACTGTTTATACGTTTTATATTTTCTGGAGTGAAGCTGATCACTCACAAATTGGTCAGCATAAGTAAATTAAACTGTCTTTGCAGAGATGCAGCTCCTGCAAAGACTAGACAAAGCAGACAGAAGACATCTCATCTGTCATCAGAGAGGCACCAGGTAAACAATGCACATAAGAAGCAGGTAACAATAGTTGTAAACGGGAGAATTTTAGATTCTGTTTACAAGCGCATTTTGCATGCAGTATGTAGTATTGATGTTGTCTTGTTTTCTGTTATTTTTGTTGTCTAGTGTTGGTTTCTGAGGGAGACATGGAGAAATGGAAAAAAAGGGAGATGGAGCTAGCCCAACAGAAACAGAAACCAGTAAGCAACTGAAGTGAATGCGTGAATGTCTTGAATACTGTATGAGGGTCATGCATATTATTAGCAAAGAATATTGCAAATATGTTATACTTACCTTTCCGTGTACAGTAATGAAATACAATCCTGTAAGCTATGTGAAGAAGTTACATGAAATTAACCAATTTATTAGAGCAGTAGTAATGTCTTTATCTGTTCTTCAGACACTGTCTGTAGATGGAAAAGGGACTACATCATCAAGCTGATTCAGTTCTACAAGTTCAAGTAAGAGTTTAATGTTTATGTAAGACTATATGGTAATTACAGCTGTCTTTAAGTGCCCTGCTGATGTGCTTCAACATGGAAGCCTAGGTGTGATTACAGTAAAAGCATAGTTCTCTTACGAGAGGTTCTCTCGTATTGCGTAAGCTAGCTTACGCTACGGGAAAGATTCATCTTTTCTGAGATATTGAAGCCAAAAAATTATCCTTAATTTTGTATCCATTGTCAACGCAGTGCGGCAGCTGCAGACCTTGAGCGGGCTAGCTAGCGAGCTCATTGGTTGCTCTGCGGCAACTTCTGCAGCCTATAGACGAGCTTGGGCGAACTCGCATCCAATGAGAGGCGTCCGCGCGCTCACTGCATCAAAGCCCGCCAAAAAGGGCGTGACTAGAGTGCATATAAGCGTAGTTCGTAGGCTGGAACCCTGATTTTCATCTCTTCAGCGAAGCTCTTCGCATCTCTGAACTGGAAGCCGCGTCGCCGTTCGAGGGGCATCTAGCAAGCGTGGACAGCGCTCGAAGAAGCCGGCCGTCTTTGCCACCTTCAGCCATCCTGCGAGCTACGCCATCTGGCGACGTATCCTTTTTTAGAGCAAGCTAAGTTCCTCAGCGAACTTCACAAAAGAGTATCGAGCGTCTTTTTAAAGATGCCTCGCACTTCCTGCGGCTCATGCCGCGCTCCTCTCAGCGCCGGAGACCGACACATCATCTGCGCTCTCTGCCTGGGACTGGGGCATGCAGAGCTCGCCCTCGCTGACGGCGGATGCGACCTCTGCGAGGAGCTTCGATGTCGACCCTGCGGGCTCGACTCGAAGTATGCAAAACCGGAGCTGCCGCGCGCCTTCTGTTCGCCAGCGCCGGAGAAGCGCCGCTCCCAAAGGCTGCCGGAACCGGTTTTAGAAGCGACTGTCTCGCCGGAGCATCGCGTTCACCCTCCCCGCCCCGGGACGCGCAGTTGCTGCCGGCGGCCGCACTGCTGCCACCTCGAGAGCGAGGCGGAGGACAAAGGCTGCTGTTCCATCATGGCTTCGGACAGCGAGGAGTGGTCACAAGCCTCCTCAACGGCCCAGGAATCCAGCAGGACCCGCGCCGAGTCGAAGGGGAACTGATACGCCTCCTCACACAGGCCGTCGACCGCCTCGGGCTCGAGTGGTCACCGCCCCTGAGCAGGCTCCCAACAAACTCGGCGGCTGTTTTCTTCAAAGCCGTCACCGTGCGGCGCCAGCGCCTGGGCCGCTCCCTTCCTGCCGGAACTCCACGCCGAGCTCTCTAAATCGTGGAGCAGCGCTCTCTCGGCCAGGACTCGATCCCACGTCTCCACCGCTCTCGCTTCAGTGGACGGCGCCGCCGAGAAGGGCTACCCTTCCATCCCCCCGGTCGAGGATTCGGTAGCAGCACACCTTTGCCCGCCCTCCGCGAGATGGCGGTCTAAACCAGTGCTCCCGTCTAAGGCCTGCAGAACTACTTCCGCCTGTGTTGGCCGCGCCTATTCCGCCGCCGGCCAAGCCACATCTGCTCTGCATTCCATGGCCGTCTTGCAGATCCTCCAAGCGGACCTTCTTCGGGAGTGGGATGAGAGAGGCAGGCACCCAGAGGCTGTTACAGATCTAAGGAGCGCGACGGACCTCGCCCTTCGCGCCACCAAAGCTGCAGCCCAAGCTATAGGGAAGTGCATGGCCTCGCTGACTGTAACCGAGAGACACCTGTGGCTAACGCTAGCCGACATGGGAGAAACTGAGCATTCCACGTTCCTCAACGCGCTGCTCTCTCCGTCCGGTCTCTTCGGTTCCGCGGTAAGTGGCATTTTGACCATTTTTCGGAAGTCCAGAAAGCCACCCAAGCCATGAATCTCTTCCTGCCTCGCCGCGCTAGCTCCTCTGCAGGCCGCCCACGTAACCAGCCTCCTGCACGAGCATCTTCACAGCGCCCAGCTCAACAAAGCCAGACTTCCCAGCATAAAGCGGTTACGAACCGCCCGAGCGTCAGAGTCAATGAAGGCGCCCACAAATGCGTGCGCGCGCCCATTCTCTGGCCGCTCTGTCACACGACCAGCCCTATGTGTAGAAAACGTGCCCACAATCCAGTGTTCACTTCTGCACACAAGCACTGCATGTCTCGTGTCCCCACCAGAGCACGCTCACATAAAGCGGTTACGAACCGCTCGAGCGCTAGAGTCAATAAATGCGCCCACGAATACGTGCGCGCGCCCATTCTCTGCCCGCTCTGTTACACGGCCAGCAAACATTCCTCTGTGTGTAAGTCCCGTGCCCATGACTATGCTTGCGCATCACGTAACAGATGTGACTCTTTCCCCATTCATTCCAATCGGAAGTCACTCACAAAACAGCCTGTTCATGCTGTCTGCGAGCAATCATGCATAAACACACTAAACGCGCTCACACATTTTGTTCAGCTCTGTGTGCGGCAATCAGAGCGAATTGGCCATTCACCTTCTAGTGTTACGCTTCAAAGCGTGGGAAGCTATTCCAGGGATATCCAAGTGGGTGTTAAGCACAATACAACAGGGCTATTTGCTACAGTTCGATCGCCGCCCTCCTCGCTTCAGAGTGCGGCTCGAAACCACTGTGAACACGGAAGCAGCGTGCATGCTTCGTTCAGAAATAGCAAGCCTTCTGTGCAAAAGGGCCATAGAGAAAGTGCCACCCTCTCTGAGCGAGTCGGGGCTTTACAGCCGTTATTTTCTTGTTCCCAAGAAAGACGGCGGCCTCAGACCCATATTAGATCTCAGGGTTTTGAACAAGGTGCTTGCAAAAGACCGTTCAAAATGCTTACAATCAGGAAACTCCTCGTGCATGTGCTCCAGGGGACTGGTTTATTTCTCTCGATCTGAAAGATGCATACTTTCAGATTCAGATAAATCCCGTCACAGGCCATTCTTGAGATTCGCCGACGGCCAGGTTTATCAATACACCGTCCTTCCGTTCGGCCTGTCCTTAGCACCCGTACTTTCACGAAGTGCATGGATGCGGCGCTCGCACCCCTGCGGAGTCAGGGTTTGTGAATTCTGAACTATTTGGACGACTGGCTGATTATGGCTCAGTCACATATGGAGCTTCTGTCTCACAGAGCAGTTCTCCTCAGCCATCTGAACAGTTTGGGTCTTGCAGTCAATTGGACCAAGAGCTCACTACAGCCCAGTCAGACAATTTCCTTCCTTGGGATAGAACTAGACTCCGTGGCAATGACGGCTCGCTTATCTACACAGCGTGCGCGCCGTGTTCAGCGACTAGCCGCATCTTTTCAGATGAACAGCCTCACGCCTCTGAAGAAATTCCAGAGAGAGCTAGGTTACATGGCCTCAGCCGCAGCAGTACTTCAGCTGGGTTTACTGCACATGCGCCCGCTTCAGCATTGGCTAAGCACCCGCGCATCTCGCCGGGCTTGGGCCACAGGCCGCCAGCCCATCAAGGTGACTCAGACCTGTATTTCAGCTCTGCAGCCTTGGACAGTGGCCGAGTGGTATCAGCGAGGAGTGACAATGGGAGCTGTATCTCGCCGAAAAGTCATCTCGACAGACGCGTCCAACACAGGTTGGGGCGCGGTCTGCGAGGGCTCTCCGGTTTTCGGCCTATGGTCAGTTCAGGAAAAGCTCCTTCACATAAATTGTCTGGAAATGATAGCGGTCGAGTACGCGCTCGTGCGCTTTCTCCCGGTCATTCAGGGTCACCACGTCCTGGACCGTTCAAACAACAGATCTGTGGTATCCTACCTAAACCGTCAGGGCGGTGTCAGATCCAGCAACCTTTTCCCTCTGACGGAACGCATACTGAGTTGGTCCCAGTGCCACCTGCGCTCGCTGAGGGTGACGCACGTGCCAGGCCACCTGAACGATGGCCCGTACAGACTGTCCAGAGACAATATTCCCCCAGGGGAATGGTCCCTGCACGCTCAAACAGTCCAGACGTTATGGCACCTATTCGGAAGAGCAGAGATAGACCTCTTTGCGTCAGAAGAGAACTCTCACTGCCCGATATTTTTCTCGAGCGAGGGCAGCTGGCCCAGGACTGGCCCAGGCGCCGCTTACGCCTTCCCCGTCTCGCTATTGCCACAGGTAATGCAGAGGATCAGGGAAGCGCGTCACTCGGTGCTCCTCATAGCCCCGCGTTGGGAGAATCAGACATGGTTCCCGGAGCTTACGCAGCTGTCACTGACAGCGCCATGGCCCATCCCAGTGAGAGCAGATCTCCTCTCTCAAGCTCGCGGCACAATCTGGCATCCCCACCCAGAGCTGGGCTGCATGCGTGGGTGATCAGCGACTACCTGTCGCTCTGCCAGAAGGAGTAATAAATACCATTATACACGCTAGAGCCCCTTCCACAAGAAGACTCTATGCGTCAAAATGGTCTGTGTTCTCAAAATGGTGCACCGACAGAGACCTGGACCCGCGGACATGTGGGGTGTACGTCAGCTGCTCGTATTTCTACAAGAGCTGCTGGATAAGGGCAGATCCCCATCCACGCTCAAAGTGTATGTGGCAGCCGTTCGCGTTCAGCTGAACCCTGCACGGCCAGTCATGGGGAAAAAACGAGCTGGTCATCCGCTTCCTTAGGGGAGCTAGAAGGATGAACCCCCAGCGCCCCCCATCGGTTCCTATCTGGGATCTTTCTATAGTTCTCTAAACTCTGAAAGCCCCCCCTTTCGAACCACTTCAATCCGTGGATTTGAAATACCTTTCACTCAAAAACGTTTTTCTGACTGCCCTGTCATCAGTCAAACGTGTGGGAGACCTTCACGCGCTGTCTGTCAGCGCTGCGTGTCTTGAGTTTCGACCAAGTGACTCCAAGGTCATTTTAAAACCTAGACACGCTATGTTCCCAAGGTGATCGGTACTCCTTTCAGAGCACAGGTCATTTCCCTATCGGCGCTACCAGCATCCGATAGCGAACGCGACGCCAATCTCCTTTGCCCAGTCAGAGCACTGAGATTGTATACCGCGCGCTCCGCTGCTTTCAGACGCTCTGAGCAGACTTTTCGTTTAGTTCGAGGGCGCACCAAAGGTCTCGCGCCTCGAAACAGACACTATCTAGATGGATAGTGGGCGCTATTGCTGCTGCATACGGCGTCAAAAGACCTGCCATGCCCGTTGGGCATTAGGGCTCACTCCACTAGAGGCATGGCATCCTCGTGGGCATGGTCCAGCGGGATTCCCATTCACGACATATGTGTGGCAGCGGGATGGACTTCCCCTCCACATTTGTCAGATTTTACAATATGGAAGTGCCCGCTCTGCAGGCAAAACTACTAGCTGTTTAATACGCTACAGCTCCCTGGTGAGCTGCACTGATGGGACACATTCCACACAGACCGGCACCGCCCTCTATCGTTCCCTTCCCACTATGTGCTTATATATTACACAAACACTGACCCGCATTCTTGCCGGCCAAATCTTATTTCCCCACTCATAAGGGCTCCCGGGTTCCCCTTAATTCCCTGGGGCTCATACAGTGGATGCTTGGCACGCACGGCGTTGACAATGGGTTCCGTAGCGTAAGCTAGCTTACGCATATCTGAGAGAACCTCTCGTAAGAGAACGTATCGGTTACCTAACGTAACCTCGGTTCTCTCTAGATGAGGGAGCAGTATTGCGTAGCCGGCCGTGCTTCGCGCCACGGCGACTTTTCGCTTCAGTCAATGAAAACCAGGGTTCCAGCCTACGAACTACGCTTATATGCACTCTAGTCACGCCCTTTTGGCGGGCTTTGATGCAGTGAGCGCGGGCGCCTCTCATTGGATGCAAGTTCGCCCAAGCTCGGCTATAGGCTGCAGCAGTTGCCGCAGAGCAACCAATGAGCTCGCTAGCTAGCCCGCTCAAGGTCTGCAGCTGCCGCACTGCGTTGACAATGGATACAAAATTAAGGATAATTTTTTGGCTTCAATATCTCAGAAAAGATGAATCTTTCCCGTAGCGTAAGCTAGCTTACGCAATACTCGTTCCCTCATCTAGAGAGAACCGAGGTTACGTTAGGTAACCGATACGTTTTGAAGTTACAATGGTTATAGATTAAGAGTTGCTATAATACTGCAGTAATTGAATATGGTGTGATTAGTTTTTTTATTTTTATGTATAGATCTGGGACTCGTGAGTCGTGCATGGAGTGTGAAACAGAGTAAGTAAGCAGTAATCTGTCACTGCTCTCTGAGCAAGTGTGTAAATAACAATTAATAAGATTTATTTGCTGACCATTGTAGAATTGAGGACTCTCTGCTGAACATGGAGAAAAAACACCGGATTGGGAGAAGATGGCAAGAATCTGATTCAGATTTCCAGTCTACCCTTAAAGATGTTGACCGTGAGCTCAGAGGCCAACTAATCTTCAAAGCTAGAACTGAATCAAGGGAGAGAGCAGTCCTCCTCCATCTGAAAAGAAAATATCCAGGTAAAGTGCTGTGGATACGTAGATACATTAAGACAGGGGTGCCCAATCCTGCTCCTGCCGATCGACTGTCCTACACAGTTTATCTCCAACCCTAATCAAACACACCTGAAGCAACCAATTAAGGTCTTCAGGATCACTTGAAAATTAAAGTCAGGTGTGTTTGATTAGGGTTGGAGATGAACTGTGCAGGACAGTCGATCAGCAGGAGCAGGATTGGGCACCCCTGCATTAAGATATTAAGATCAACTTTGAAAAGGACCATAATACAAACTAATAAATTAATTTCTCTGCATGCGTGTTTCCTAACTTTGCAACAGATGGGCAGGGCATTGCCATTAGACTGTCCAAGCAGGTTGCCAGCTCCAACAAGAGACTGAGACAGGCAATAAAAGAATACAACCGCATTCAGGCAGCTGAGGAAAAGTGCATGCTTTACCAGGAAATGAGAACTGTAACTGAACACCTCCATCAGCAGCATGCCTTTCTGTGTTCTGCCATCAAAGACACAGATCAGCCTGGTGCAAAAGCTGCTCTCATCCAACGTTTCCATCAGCTGGAAAGAAAACGACATCAAGCCACTGTGATGTTTCACCCACATGTACCAGACATTGTTCCTGTAGACAACCCCTACTTGTGTCAGGCCCTCCCCATGTCAAGCATACAGACACTAGTATACAATGATGATGATGAGGATGAGGATGAGGATGACACTGAGGATGACCATGATAACTAGGAATGTAAGCACTGTTATGACAGGACAGGGCCTGTATTTACAAAGCTTACAAAGACGTGTTGTTTTACTAGGTCTGATCTATTTTAAAGCTTAGGTACTGTATTTAAGCACATATCGCCACTAGTCTGTGAGTACAAAATTGTGTGTTTACCATATTGTGATATTACTTATTTATTGTAATGTACAAATGTGGTCAATGTGTGAGAGGTTGTTTTCTTTTT
Source organism: Xyrauchen texanus (assembly GCF_025860055.1). Classification (NCBI taxonomy): domain Eukaryota; kingdom Metazoa; phylum Chordata; class Actinopteri; order Cypriniformes; family Catostomidae; genus Xyrauchen; species Xyrauchen texanus. The sequence goes on along the minus strand of NC_068278.1, from coordinate 4,685,327 downwards.
AGTGAGCTCACCAAACCAAATCCCTTCGACTGAGTTGAAATGACAATAAAGTATTGAATCTTGAATCCTCTGAAGCAACTATAAGTTTGTAAAACTAAAAGGGAACATACAGGTGTATTGACTCTACAATACACCTTTCCAATAAAGGGTTATAGCCATGTTTTCAGCCATTGTCATAGCACTTATTCACAGCACACGTAAATTCAATAAAAAGTAATTTACTTAATAAATGACATACAATGATTTTACAGCCATAATCCGCCACAGTGTGCCACATACAGTACAGTAGGTTCTTCACTTCTTCCTCCAATTGAATTCCTTCATTTTATTTTCACATTCTTCATTCAGTGAATGTACATTACATTTAGGTTTATCTTACATTTAGTTTTATCTTGCGTTTAGTTGCTATGGTGGTTGCTATTGATGCTGAAACCACGCAGCTTGCATGACGTACTTCCGCCCGAAAGTATTTTATTCACAGACACTTTTTAAAATAATAAATTCAACATTTGTCCACAGAAAAACCACAACTTGATAACTCAACAATACGATATGTTAATGTTAAGGTTAACACTTTTAACAATTTCTCCTTCGATTCTGAGAAACACGGAAGTGCATTGTGTTGTGGGCGGGGTTTGCGTGTTCTCCTGTTTCGGCTAACATATCTTAAATAAACCAACATATTTACATTTTCTTAACGTAGATCATCTAGATACAGTGTAATTAATAGTTTGGCCTTAATATATATTTGATATATTCAGTAGATATATCTTTTTACAACCCTAATTTGCAAACCAGAAAAACTACAACTGCAGTGCTGATTTGTATCAAGCTGCATTGTGTAGCTATAGGGAATTGTAGTTTTTAAAACATTAGTGTTTTTCTTAGAATTGGAGGTTGTAAATAGTGAGTTGAGAGTACAGTGAGGAGTTTAGGGGGATTGTAAACACATCTATGTAATCAGATTTTAAATGAAAATATTTTTTACATTTTTAAAAAGGTTAAAATTATTTTTAACCATACTTGACACTGTCCCAAATTATTGACTATATTCACATGATAACTAAGGACAAGAGCTCTCTATAACACTTGGTCCATGTCGGTAGCCCCTTTTATTGCTTAATTATAAGCCTTCAAACATGCAGCAAGGTGATGTTTCAAAGGTCAGTATTTCAAAACAGGAGCCATGTAGAATCTTAATACTTACATATGTTACTCTCCAGGTCAAGACCTTTCTAACAATGTATTGGTTTAGCTCTACAACAAAGTTTTAATTTTCTCATTTCACATACACAAGCCATCCCTGGTGTAGTTTTAGAGAGCACTTTGAAGGCTCAATAGGAGTAGCCTATATGAAGCTTTTTGTTTGTTTGTTTCTGACTCTGTAAACAGATTCACAACCCCACAACATGAGAAATGTCTGGTGTATATATGTGTATATATATATATATATATACACACACACACACACACACACACACACACATGTTGTGTTTCCATGTTTTATGGGGACTTTCCATAGACATAATGGTTTTTATACTGTAAAAACTTTATATTCTATCCCCTAAACCCAACCCTACCCCTAAACCTAAACCTCACTGAAAACTTTCTGCATTTTTACATTTTCAAAAAACATAATTTAGTATGATTTATAAGCTGTTTTCCTCATGGGGACCGACAAAATGTCCCCACAAGGTCAAAAATTTCGGGTTTTACTATCCTTATGGGGACATTTGGTCCCCACAAAGTGATAAATACACGCTCACACATACACACACACACACACACACACACACACACACCCACACACACACACACACACACACACACACACACACACACACACACACACACACACACACACACACACACACACACTGCATTTATGTTTGGGACACACATGGCTTATATACATAGGCTATCTACACTCACCTAAAGGATTATTGGGAACACCTGTTCAATTTCTCATTAATGCAATTATCTAATCAACCAATCACATGGCAGTTGCTTCAATGCATTTAGGGGTGTGGTCCTGGTCAAGACAATCTCCTGAACTCCAAACTGATGTCAGAATGGGAAAGAAAGGTGATTTAAGCAATTTTGAGCGTGGCATGGTTGTTGGTGCCAGACGGGCCGGTCTGAGTATTTCACAATCTGCTCAGTTACTGGGATTTTCACGCACAACCATTTCTAGGGTTTACAAAGAATGGTGTGAAAAGGGAAAAACATCCAGTATGCGGCAGTCCTGTGGGCGAAAATGCCTTGTTGATGCTAGAGGTCAGAGGAGAATGGGCCGACTGATTCAAGCTGATAGAAGAGTAACTTTGCCTGAAATAACCACTCGTTACAACCGAGGTATGCAGCAAAGCATTTGTGAAGCCACAACACGCACAACCTTGAGGCGGATGGGCTACAACAGCAGAAGACCCCACCGGGTACCCATCCTCTGATGGCTACTTCCAGCAGGATAATGCACCATGTCACAAAGCTCGAATCATTTCAAATTGGTTTCTTGAACATGACAATGAGTTCACGTACTAAACAGTCTGATTCCCCCAAGCAATCAGACTGTTGAACTCTTGATCTATCAGGATCAATAATTAGCACTGCACTTTATTCAGCTGTAATCTCACACTGGACTGTCAACATATCCTCCTCAATATACTACTTCATATATATATATATATTTCATATACTCCTTACTTATTGTATTGCATATTGTGTATTCTATATTGTGTGTATTGTATATAATTATCGTGTTGTGTAAGTATGTGTACATTTGATATGTAAATTGTGTTGTGTTGTGTATGTTGTTAATTGTAATTGGTATATGTCTCGTCACTGTCATGACTGCTATGTTGCTCGGAACTGCACACAAGAATTTCACCTACTGTTGCACTTGTGTACATGGTAGTGCGACAATAAAGTGATTTGATTTGATTTGAAAATGGCCCCCACAGTCACCAGATCTCAACCCAATAGAGCATCTTTGGGATGTGGTGGAATGGGAGCTTCGTGCCCTGGATGTGCATCCCACAAATCTCCATCAACTGCAAGATGCTATCCTATCAATATGGCCAACGTTTCTAAAGAATGCTTTCAGCACCTTGTTGAATCAATGCCACGTAGAATTAAGGCAGTTCTGAAGGTGAAAGGGGGTCAAACACAGTATTAGTATGGTGTTCCTAATAATCCTTTAGGTGAGTGTATTTATGTTAATGCTGTTATGATGGTTAAAAAAATACCATTAATGAATAAGACCATCGTCTACATGATGGGTAGTCGTCTCCTCTTAGGCTACTTGTAGACTATGATTAGGCCTATTGGTAGTCAAAACCAAGAGTAGCCTACATTATACATTGGCCCTTCCACCCAATGGGTGACATTTGCTTGCTTCAAAATTAAGCATCTTTTTTCAACACAGAATCTAATACTACACATATTTAACGATTCAAAATGTGTATTGGTCAATCTCAGGCAACTTAAGTTATTACAAAGTTTCTAAGCAGAAGATGGATGCATGTTTTCTCAGTACAAGTTACCAAAACTCATGTGACATTTAAAAAGCATTTTTAAAAGCATGTAAATTAATTTCTTTGTATTCACCTCAAGAAAGTGTTTTTTTTTTAAAGAAATGGTTGGTTATGTTTAAATAATTGATATTTGTGACTAAAATATAATATAATAGTGACCAGCAGTACTTTGAATTGAAATGTAGTCTATCCACGGCAGACAACTTGAAACAGAAGTGGAATTCCCTCGCATAAACTGACAATAAACTTTATTTCTCAGAATCCAAGGAGAAACAATTGATATCCTTAAGACAGATAAAAGTATACCCTTCACATTTTATCTTAAATGTTAATCATTAAAAGAAAAGCATAACACGGTGAGTGTGAAAATACTTCCGAGGGGAACTACGTCATGCGAACTAGGTGGCTTCAGTGATAGCAGCATCGATTATATTTACATTTTAAAAATTAAATTGTATTATGATGAGGTCCTTGCTAAAACCCAGCCCTGCTGAACCAATGATGAAACAGATTTATATATATAAAAACATGTAGACTCAATTCATACAATATAACTTTAATGATCCCCACATGGCCCAGTTTAAAAGGGACCACATTGATGGTGCCAACAAACGACAACAATAAATAAAAATTGGGGTGAATGAAAACAACAAAAAGATCAGTTTTCTTCTTACAAGTGAAGTGTAACCATTACAATAAATTTGCAGCAAGGTTCATCAAGTATATTTTAATGAAAAAGGTGAAAGGCACTTAATACATTTTAAAACGCGCATGTATGTATGTATTATGTGAGTGTGTGTGTATATTTGTAGGGATGGGTTGGGGGCCGTCAACACAGTAAAAACAACTCAAAGTAACAAGATACATTTTGGAATGCAGTAAATAGCATAGGTTCAGGGTATTTGCATGGTGTTTTGACACTGGCAGTGAAGGCACGTGTTCTTTTTAAAACCACATGCAGTGTGTGACCATGATTGGCACACTGTGCACTGTGACCATGAACGCCACTTCTTTCTTGCGTTCTTCTTCTTGTCATTAAAGTGGACGCGGCAGACACAGCACACATTGCCTTCATCTACCAAAGGAAAAACACAAATATTTTGGAAGTCAAGCCAGTTAGTTGAAATACTCATCACCATATTCAAAGCAACATCTAAAAGGCAGCTTGTTCATTTGTTAACTGTTGCCAAATGCAAATGTGGGTATTGCACATCAATTAAACTCAGATCTTGCTGATGCTCAATCATAAGATAAAAGCAAGTCAACAAAGAAGAGTTCCTGGGTTCCATAGAGTGCCGAAGTTATGACGTCACTTTGTAGGCCAAAACGCGGAAGTGAGTTAGCATTTTAGCACTTCCGGTTCCCTTGCCCTAAAGTCTATGGGTTTTTTGAATGGGTTTTTGCTAAATCGCCTGAAATAAGGTCTGTGGTTAACAAAGCCTCTAAATATTTTCACGTTATGTTCTATGAAATAAAACACACCAGTTATAACCTGCTTTTGGTTTTTTAAACGTTATTGTGTCTTAAAAACGGTGATTGCTAACAAGTTGCTAAAAGGGACTACATCCTTTGGCGGGGACTTTAGACGTCATCATGACAAACAGGAAATCTCTCACTAGCCCGCGTTTCAGCCTCGTGTTCTAAGAAGTTTACCTTTCAGTTAATATACATAACGTTATCCTCTATCTCTCCCTAGTTTTACTTACCGAGACTCGATAAACCTTGTCCCTCATGCTGGCCCTTACAATACCGGCAAGTAAACCAGCATCTAATCTGCACTGTTCTACATGTCCAGATTTATAGTGGTTCTCTCCTCGATCTATGGTTTTTCTATCGTCTAAGAAAAAGGACATAAGATTGGAAATTGATACGGCCATAGCTAATGTTAGTGCTTATGAGATGGTAAAATCATGAGTTTTTTTCTGGCGAATTAGCAAATGGTATGCAAACATACAATCAAACATAATACAGTGAAAGATAATCTTTAAAGTTTATTTGGGGCACAATGATCAGGCATAATAATCTTAATCACAAAGAAAATAATATTAAGGTTTATATAAACTAACAAAATAATAAACAAATAAATAAAACATTAACAAAAGACTTTAAAAAAATCTCAGAGAGGCACGCATAAACAAAATTAGTTTCTAACATTTTTGGAAAAAACGAATGGGCAATATTTCTCATGAAAAAGTGGATAAGTGTTCATACATAGCGCAGATCATAATGAGCGAGCGTGTTTTTTAAATAAAGTTTGAGGAAGCTTGATGATGACGTTGATCCGCGACCATGGTGTGCTGTAGTCCGTTTATAGCCTACCGTTAGCATTTTATATCTGACGGCTTTATTTAGGCTTCAAAACGTATACATTTTGGATTAACTTGTAAATATTATCTTGCTAGACAAAACGTGTAAGGGTCACAACTCTTTGTTGAACACAGATCTTATTTTTTGTGATTTTCCAAAAGTCTATGGGGAAAATGCATAGCTTTTCGATCGAGGGAACCCATGCGCCGCTAACTTCAGAATTGTCCTACAAAGTGACATCATAACTTCGGCACTCCATTTCAGAAAGTGGCTTTAGTATAACCCTGAAATAAGGAACACTCTGGGTTTTCCCTTTCAGAAATGGATGTAAATCAAACCTGAGACAGAGGGGTAACTAATTTTTTATTTCAGAAATCTCATCACCACTTTGTTCTTCAGCTGCTTCCAGAGCTCAACTTCACATTGATGCAGGTTTATGATTACTAATTGTAAGGTCATAACTCGTACAGTCGTACGTCGGCCTGCTGTAGCCACCCGTAGGCTTGTACACGGGTACATTATCATTTAAAAAGCAATTGCTGGTGTTCTTACCTCCTATCTCTGTGTTTGTATTGTAAAGTAATGTACTGGACAACACCCTTTGCACTCTCGAGATGTTTTATACGTTACAGAGATTGGGAAAAGGCTGTATGTATTCTGCAAGTTCTGCCTGGAATCTGCCCCTTGAAAGACTTAAAAGTGAATATAGTTAAATGCTGTTATATCCTAAATGAAAGGATTGGAGGCTAATTTGTCAGTTTGTCACTGTCTAATGTTTTTTTTTCCCCCTTTTATGCTTCTGTTTCCATATCTGTTCTTATTGTAGTATTGTAATCTGCTGCTAGTCTTGGCCAGGTGTACTATGAGGAAGAGCTCATTTGTCTCAGTGGAACTTTCTGTTATATAAAAATAACCACAATGTGGAAAGATACCTTTATCTGCAGTCATCACGATGGCTACAGTAGTGGCTGTTTCTGAGGACTCTTCCATCTGCTGTGCACCTTAAGTACATAAAACAAAACACAATAATAACTTTCTTAATACAAATTTTTAATCTTAATTACAAATTCATAATTCAATTTGTCAGCATTTATACTGTCAATAGTTAATTAATAAATCACTGATATAAAAAAAAGACAGTTCCATTATTTGCATCTAAATCTCAACAGCCAATTCAAAATGTAAAATGATCAGAATACCAACCTTATATATGCTGTTTAATGTCACCTGGATAAATATTGTATCCATAAATTGTAATTTTCAAACAAGTGAGCTTTTCTCTTTGTGTCAAATGTCAATGGAAGACTTCTCAGAACAGTAGTTTTAATTAAGCTCGAACTTAAGCAATACCAAAAACTGAATTGTAACATTTGGTAAAATGTATTAGGATTACAAGAAATACCATTTTCACACATGGCCTCTAAAAGTTCCTCCACCGACTTCGTCTGGATGCCATCCGCTGTGTCTGTTGATTTGAAAACATTGAACCATCACACAAAGGTGAAAATTTCATCTTTTGATTTAATTGTATCATTTCAATAATGTATACAGTGGTCAAATATGCTGTGTAATGACCACAGTTAAATATCTAGTTAACTATGCTTCTTAAGTTTAATGTTATATATTTATTTAAAGATAAAATAAAAACAACTCAGCGACAGCGTACCTTCTGCATCCATGTGCTCTGACATCCCCTCTCCCAAGTCAGTGGGGTTGCATTGTGCTGCATCTGATTGATATTTTTAGAAAAAAAAGAAAGACAGAAAAAACCCTTATGTAGCATGAGCGTAACAAATAATTGGCCTTCCTGCAATACTGGAGAAAAATAATGAATCACACAGCAGTGAATATATCAATGAAGGAATGTAATTCGAAGGAATTATATACTTTAATTAGTGAATAGTTTGATGATCATGAAAAAGATGAAAACCATTCATCTTCAACCAAGGGCCACAGTCACTAGTCATATTCAACTAAATATAGGATATTCAGGATAATGACAAAACTGAGAAATAGTGTCACATCCCTTACAAACTGTCAAAGACACATATAGAATCTATAACCTGAATCTGTTTTAATTAAATTGTATTTATATAGCGCCAATTCATAACACAAGTTATCTCATAGCACTTTACAAACAGAGTAGGTCTAGACCATACTCTTTATAATATTATTAACAAAGACCCAACAATTCCCACCATGAACAAGCACTACTGTAGGTGACAGAGGCAAGGAAAAACTTCTTTATAAAGGGGTCATATGATGGTTCTAAAAATAACATTATTTTGTGTATTTGGTTTAATGCAATGCGTTTATGCGGTTTTAGGTTAAAAAAAGCCATTATTTTACACATACTGTACATTATTGTTGCTCCTCTATGCCAGTGGTTCCCAAACCTGTCCTGGCGCCCCACCAACACTGCACGTTTTCTTTGTCTCCCTAATCAAACAGACCTGATTCAACTCATTAGCTCATAATCACATGGGTTAATGAGCTGATGAGTTGAATCAGGTCTGTTTGATTAGGGAGACAAAGAAAACGTGCAGTGTTGGTGGGGCGCCAGGACAGGTTTGGGAACCACTGCTCTATGCCACTCCTTTCTGAAACATTGGCCAGAGATCCAGTGCATTGTGATTGGCCCAAATACCTAAAGCGCCTGACGGAAATATCACGCTTCTTACCATATCTGGAACATCAGCTCCCAAAGCAAAGCAATATTGACAGATGATAATGTCAGTCCTACCTTATCAATTAGAGCTGGAATCTGATCCAGATAATGCAGATGACTAAGCTGATCGATCAACGTTGCCAGCGCGACTGGACCAGAATGTATCAGATTGGTAAAATTGCATTTGTTATCGTTGAAACGACAAAGACGTAGTCTGAGCTCTCCCAGGAGCTAGAAACAGTTCTCCGAAAAATGCGCAGCACACAGTCGAATATTTGGGTTGTACTGTTCTGGAACAGTGTTGTAAATACAGCTTAGCCACAGTTTTCTAATTGTGTCCTCTTTTGGAAAGCCAAACAAAGTAGTTTGGCTTTCGCAACGAAAAACACAGCGTCTCCACGACATGCTGGCACCGGCGAGGATAAAAGTTACGCCTTCTTTCTTTGCGTATACATTTGGGCGGTATTATGGAACTCTGCCCCCACATACTAACGTAGAGATGTAAGGGGCGTGTTTGAACGAAGTGTTTTAGGAAGGTGTGGCTGAGCCTTAACTTTTACAAAGAATATCTCTTTAGGTTTGAGACTTTAATCTTTGTAACGCTGAGATCTTATACATGCACAAACAGCTACATAACACACTAAAGAGAAAGAAAAACAAGAAATTGCAACAAATGACCCCTTTAAGAGGCAGAAACCTCAAGCAGAACCATGGCTCAGGGTGGGCGGCCATCCACCTTGACCGGTTGCGGTGAAGGGACAGAGAGAGATGCAATTTTCCCCACTTTGCATAGAGCCAAATGCTCTGCTAAAACACAAGTGGAGAAAGACACTGGTAATGGTAATGTCACTTACTTATGTCAAATGAAATCTCCTCTGCAGCTTTCAAAATTTCTACCAATTGGTTCCTTCCATAAAAGGAAGGCTTCCTGAGGTTAAGGCTTGTGGGCAGTCCCGCTACTTTAATGGTCATGCCCTGATTTACCAGGGACTGGTAGTGGAGCCTCCCAGTAACTCCGGCCTCCTCTGAAATACACGGGCACACACATGCATGCACACGTTACACAATGTTACACACTTGGACAATTGTGACTCTCCCCTCTAGTTGATAGCCAGTGTACAGGATACAAACAGACATTTTGATAAGTTGTCAATCTAATGGTTGATGGGCACATTAGATAATTTATTCATTTGATAATAATGCCATGGATTCATGAAGGTATTAAAAGTATTTGAACTTATGCTTACTATATTTTTGGTTGAATATATCTTGCACTTTTCCTACCAGAACACTGACATTATCTCTGGTACTGGGTGTTGCGGGTGAGGAGCTGGCTACAGATGTAACAACAGACAACAATTAATTTCATAAAACTGTATTATGTACATTTGCACTATTACAGGCCTGAGTCCATTTCTGTGGATTTTCATATAACCAATACCTTTGAAATGCAGTGCAAAGTTGTTCACTGTCTCCGTTGAATCAAGGAAATCAGTGGCTCCTTTGCTGCTCAGTTCAAACACCTCTATTGTGGACTTTAGGCAGTCAATAGAGGCAGTCTGTTTCCACACCCAAATCCTCAAGCTTGGACACCTTTACAATATTTAGATAAAGAGGACAACCACAAAAATAGTAAATAATTGATTATACACAAAATAGACAAAACCTACTTTTAAAAATTCAACACACACTGAAGAAACAACTCATAACAGGGCTTGGCAATATATGAAAACAGTGTTGTCACACGTGGCAAATAAGTGGTCAGGGACCACCCAGGGTTACATTAACTATAAATTAGTTGTTTACATAGAGTCCAAATGCAATAATTTGACTCATAGCCATTTGTGACTACTAATGCTTTAATTGACCACCTTGATGTGAATAGACTAACCCAACCAGTAGGAATTTAGTTTGAGAGGGTGGTATGAGCCTTTGACAATTTCATCAAAGTGAGAATATTTGATGTTGATAGCCATGTAAACAACAATCAGCTGGAATATTTATTTGGGATGAATTCATTTGAAATGATGAAAAAATCTACAGATCAACAATCCAGTTGTCTGTCACAATGTTCTGCTCACATCACAATTGCTGTCGATCATCCTTCCATCTAATACTATAATAATACCACAAATGCCAGGCAAATGAAGCCTTTTTCCAAACCTCTAACTTCAGCTTCTTAAGGTGCATTTTAATTCGGGCATCCCTCATCTCAGGGTTAAGGTCCTGTGCCTGCCCATGTGCCCTCAGTGCTGCTGCCTCTTGAAAGTATTTCTGCTTTTCATCTTCCCCCAATGTGGCCCACCTGCCCTTAATATCATTCATTGTGCCTGAGGAAAAAATAGATGCACAGAAAACTTTACTTTAAAAATGAGATGCTGACTCTAAAGTGTTCATTCATACAATGACAATCTGTCCAACACACTGGTTTACTTGGGTTGTGAAAATTTCTCTGTAAAAACAAGATAACGTGTAAAGTAGATGACCTGATGATTCTTTTCAATACACACAGCAGTCTTACGTTGATGAATGCAACTTGCGTGAGTGAAGTACTTGCCAAATACTATCTTGAAAATCTGTTTCATGACCCTTGTAAACCCCTGATGTCAACAGGGCCACTATGTACAAAAACAAACCATTTAGTATAACAATTTAAAGCAGCCATTAAAGTTTGTCTCTCACCTTTGTTTTTGAATATTTCCCTACAAAAAAGATTGTAAGGCGACAGCTCTCTGATGTGAACTTTGGCCTTTGATGGCCGGGGTTCAGACGAAGCTTTTGTAATTTCTGATCTTTTGAAATTACCGATCCAGTTCTGAAAAACAAAAACAAAAAATACCGAAAGAGTATTACACCAATTAAACTGAATGTTAACAAAACACTTCATTTATACAAGCAGTGCAGCAGACTGATATATTTATTTGACATGTTGTTTGTTAGTGTGGCACTAAAGTAAACCTTACTTCTATGACACTGGTGTCCAAACCAGTAGCAGATGCAGCTCTTGGTATTAATTCTGACCCAACTCGTGTCATTCCATCCTTAAAAAAGGATTTCAGGGTTTCCTTTTGATTCCCATTAATGGGAGTTCTCTCTTGTTGAATAACAACAAAAAAAAAGAAAATGCTAGTCAGTAATAAATCAGTAATAAAATAAGACAGTGTTGCAGATCATACCATCGTTCTCAGACACACTTGCCTAATGCTTCTAGATTAGCAACTGCAAGGCTTACCTCTCTGGGCCATCTTCAACCTAAAACATAAACAGAGAAAAACTTGCACAAGACAGATTTGTGAACGGGCCCTCTCTCTAAAAAGGCCAAAACCAAATTTTGGATTGTTCAACAAAGACATAGAGCATGGAAGTAATAAAACAAACTTACCACAGAAGTCCTTGCAATCCACTGAAAATTGATGCTGTAAAGGGAGACAAAAAAGTTAGGTAAAGAGATATTAATGAAGACGACTACTGGCAATCTATTAGAAGTATTACTGTCTTACAGTGTGGAAAAAGTTATTTTTACTTGCGTTTAACTAGGAACCAAATTTCCCCATTAGCTTCTTACGTAAAAACATGCTTATTAGCAACGTTAATGCTCACATAAAGCAAGTAACGTTAACGTAACGATAGGCTAATAACGTAATAGGGCCTAACGTTTACAAAATAATCGAAATACGCTTATCTCATGTCAACACTCATGTCACGCAACATTAAAACACATTTTATGTATTGTTTTCCCTTATTGACTAATTAATTACAGTTTAAATTAGCGGTTTTATCATTTAAATGTTCTTACCTGAAAATATCAAGCGCGAAATATTGCAACGTTCATTCAGTAGACTTCCGATTACTGGCGAGCTGGATTCCTCTGGGATTGGATCTGGAGTCTTCTCTTGTATTTGTTGGTGATTAACCATGTGGATGGATGATAACAGCCTTCTGAGCCTACCAGTAGGTGCAGCAGGCCCCTACTGGCCCATATCTATGAGCTGATAACCACTGATAACACCCATTCAATCGAGTGATAACATTCGAAGCGGGTGTTTTACCTCACTCATTTACATTAATAATAGCAGAGGTTTATGGGTAAAATGTAATTGAGTGGCGCCAAATTAACTTGTATCTGTTTAAATTGGTCAGCGCCGCGCTGCCCATTGGGTGTCGCTAGGAAACACGTCCGCGCTGCACTGACGAATCAGCCGCGCGGCTCATACCATTGAACCGCGCAGATGAGATGTCAGCGCGGCGCAAGCTCTGTAAACCCCCGCTGTCTCGTCCCACTGTTGGTTTGTTTGGCTTCCCATATAGGCGGCTGCAGTGAGGGGAGGAGTGAAAAAAGTGCAGGCAAGCCGGACACTTCCTGAATCTCGCTGTGTTGTGGACTGCAAACGTCAGCAATGGAAGAGATCGCGTTCGCGTTTTTTATCGCAGACGAAGTGGATGCAATTGAAATACCACTGTTTTTACACGAAGATGGTTATGATGAGGAGAATCACCGAAGGTGAACAGTGCTCATTACTTAAAATGGCTTATTCAGTAAATTGTAGGGATATAAATATATCTGGTCTAGAGTGGTATGTTGCAACTTGTGAAACTTATGTCGTGTCTAATGAAACTTATGTCGTGTAAAAAATAAACAGCCCAGACTGCAGATAATTCAGCACCAAATAAAAGAAAGGTTTAAAGTATTTTATTAAAACGGAAATGAAGCCAATAGCACGTTGCTTTTGAGAGAGAAAGAGGTCATAAAAATGTTTTCTCTCTCCTAGGAATGTCCCTACAATTCCTCACTTTGTTGAGAATGTGGTCCATTTGTACAGTCCTTCTGAGTTTCAAAGTCATTTCAGACTTTCTAGAGGGCATGTGGAGGTATGTAGGCCTACATGGTGTGAGAAGCAATACATCCTGTTAGGAATATGCTGTACAGTGTAAAGCATTTTTTTTTTTTCATTATCAAATTTGAAATAAATTTTAGCTTGACCATTTCGTTTTTTCCCCCAAGCAAACAAAAAACAGCATGTACATATAACTATATAAAATAGGGGGATAGAATATCATGCTATGAAAATACATAAAATTGTCAATAACAAAGAAAAACACAGAAATGTACTAATGGGACATAGTTTGTGAAAATGTACAGTCATTACATTTTTGGCTTAAAGGTGGGGTATGTGATTTTCTTTTTTGACCATTTTTTCAAAATAACTTGAAATCCTATTCCTAACCCACTTACTGGCTGTAAATTAGAAGCACTGAAATGAAAATTAAGCAATTTAATCATCTGTGGAACGGGCAGGACTCGAAAAACTCCAGCCGATCATTTTCAAGACCATCTAGAATCATTGGACAGAAAATGTGTCAATCAAACGGTCGTACCATGCCCCCCTCCCCCCACCATCCTGGCGCGCGTGTCCCGTTCGTCATCAGCTGCTTTCAGATGGAGCGGCATTTACTACACAGAGCTGTAGTTCATCACTGACAAGCTGGGCAATTTACCCTTCATTATCACGGCCCAGCTTGTTAGTGAACTACGGATCTGTGTAGTATACGCCGCTCCATCTGAAAGCAGCTGATGGCGATTTACTAATCAATGAATGCACTTTATGTTATGTGCTTTACTGACGAGATGCGCATAACAATCTCATCTGATAACGTTATATCGGTCAGCCCTATATTTAGCCATAAACTTCGGTGACAACCAGGACGTCCAATATATTTTTATATATTTTATATTTATACAATATATATTTACATTTCAAAAACATCAATTTTCTAACAATACTAATGATTTATGTGACTGTTGAATGTTAATAATATCTGGTGCAAATTAACGCTGAATGTTGTGCCATGTTGACGGTCTTAGCAGGTAAATGGTGACGTCATGCAGAAACTCCAACCTATGCTAGCCTGGCTCGCTCTCGCGCATCTGAGTTTTCGCTCGTGCATGATTGCGCGTCCATGTTTTTCGAATGGGTGGAGTCAGGGCCAGCGTTGGAGGAGAGAAGGTAGGACCTTATGAGTTGTGTATTTTCAAAATCTGCCGGCCGTTTTGCAAATCACATACCCCCACCTTTAAGCCCTGGGTAGTTTCAGCTCTTGTGCTGTCATATGTGAGATTCATGTGTCCATGTTTATATTATATGATAACTATTTTTTCTCTTCCTAATGCAGGATGTTATAAATACACTTGGTCCTTTCTACATGAATACACAGCAGACTAAGGTGCCGCTGACAAACAGTATACTTGCCTCTCTATGGACTCTTTCCAACCAAGAGTCCTATAGAGGAGTGGCAGACAGATTTAACATAACCAAATCTACAGTTTCAACACACCTGCATGATTTCTGTTCTCTTGTAATAACGCATTTGTCACATTACATCTCCTGGCCCAGAGGACAAGCCCTGCATATATCCCAGTTAGAATTCGAAACAGCTGGGTTTCCTAAAACTGTCTGTGCAGTCGATGGATGCCACATTCCAATGGTAAAACCACACTGTGAGAATCCTGTGGCCTATATCAATAGGAAACAGTTATATTCTGTTATACTTACAGGATTCTGTGACAGTCAGCGGCGGTTCTGTCATGTCAGTGTGGGTCACCCTGGTAGCTGACATGATTCAAGGGCATTTCGTTTGTCAGAGGTAGGCTGACTTCTTGAGGAAGATCCACATTCCCTGGTTCCTGAGGGTATGCATATAATTGGAGATTCTGCATACCCTCTTTTGCTTCAGCTAATGAAGCCATACAGAGACAATGGCCACTTGACTGTCAGGCAGAGATGGTTCAATAGGAAACTGAATTCTGCTCGTGTAGTCATTGAGCATGCATTTGGAATTTTAAAATCAAAATTCAGGAGACTCGGATGTCTGCACATGAAAAAAGTGAAGAGCATTTCTTCCGCAGTCACAGCCTGTTGCATTCTTCATAACATCTGCCTGAAATCCAATGACCACATTGAGGAGGATCTGCAGGCAGATGATATGGAGGATGACCCATACCCACCAGAAGCCCACATTCACAATAATGCATCACATCATAGAGATGCAATCTGTGGCAGCCTGTGAACAGCACATTGACTTGTTCTACCTTCAACACTTGCCTTAAACTTATCTTAAGGACAAAGCTTTTTTATTTTACTGTTTTGTGAGCTGGTGGATGGGATTGTACAGGATGATATTAAGCACTTAATATCAAATGATTGACATAGTATTCTGCCAGTCAACCACTGTCCCCTGTCTAGGGAGGAATGTTTTGTGTCGTTATCTCTGTAATAATGATGTGATGAGCAATAAAAATGATGCGATACACATGGGAATTGACTATATAGTTAAACTTTATTTTTTAATAGATCGATTATCATTTCTTGGGATTTACTGATTTTTTTGAGTTGTTCAATTATTTCTCCAAGGCAGGTAAGAGATTTTTTTTCAAACACCCTTCTCTGCCTCTCTTTAAGCCTTCTTCGGCGCTCTAAGTCAGGCCGCACTAGTGACTCTAGAGCAGCTGTTCTCCTCTCTGAATGCGCTTCAAAAACTTCACGGAATGTGGATCTTGTTTGTCTCCTTCTGTGTATTTCTGTGGAGAGCATAGCAGTGGAGGGACCTGGTTGTTCTTCTGGGAGAGGCTGTTCTTGGGAGCTTGTGGCCTGTGCAGTTGAGGACTTCGGCACTGTAGTCTGGGATGAGGTAGTGTTGAACAGGGGAGTTGAGCACATTGTGCCTGATGGTGCACTCCCAACTCCACATTTCCCAAATAAGTCTTCCATTTGCTTTGAGAAAACATGTAAAACAATGTAAATAGAGATGCTTTAGAAATTGTTTTAAATATAAACTCATTGATTCTGCAGTAATTTCAATACAAAAAGCACACCAACCTTGTAATACTCCCATGTAACTTTTCCCTCTCCTGTTGACCGACACCGGTCTTTAGACCTTTTGTAGGTAGTTATCATGTTGCCAAGTTCTTTTTCGCAATTTTTCATTGCTGACGTTGTAACCTTTTTCTTTGAAAACTTGCTCAAGCTTTTTGTAGAATGCAATTTTATTTCTATAGTACAAATGCAGATACATTTGTGTGAGGTCAAGCAGCAGCAGTGTGGTCCTGTGTGTGAATTCTATGAAAACAGCAGTTTATAATTGTGAGAGATAAACTAATATATATATATATATATATATATAGGATATTTTGAAACTGTGCATACCTTGTCATCTTCGTGACATTCTGACTGCATGGAAGGGGATTGAAGATTTTGTGTTTGTGAGGATTGTTGTGTGAGATTTATTTTCCTTATTTCAACAGGGCACTCGACAAGGGATGCTGGATGAGTAATCACTGGATTGGGACACTGAGACAGTAGTAACAGGAGGGGGACACTGAGACAGAGATGCTGGACATGGAGGGGGACACTGAGACAGAGATGCTGGACATGGAGGGGGACACTGAGACAGAGTAGTAACAGGAGGGAAACACTGAGACAGAGTAGTAACAGGAGGGGGACACTGAGACAGAGATGCTGGACGTGGAGGGGGACACTGAGACAGTAGTAACAGGAGGGGGACACTGAGACAGAGATGCTGGACGTGGAGGGGGACACTGAGACAGAGTAGTAACAGGAGGGGGACACTGAGACAGAGATGCTGGACGTGGAGGGGGACACTGAGACAGAGTAGTAACAGGAGGGGGACACTGAGACAGAGATGCTGGACGTGGAGGGGGATACTGAGACAGAGTAGTAACAGGAGGGGGACACTGAGACAGAGATGCTGAACGTGGAGGGGGACACTGAGACAGAGATGCTGGACATGGAGGGGGACACTGAGACAGAGTAGTAACAGGAGGGAAACACTGAGACAGAGTAGTAACAGGAGGGGGACACTGAGACAGAGATGCTGGACATGGAGGGGGACACTGAGACAGTAGTAACAGGAGGGGGACACTGAGACAGAGTAGTAACAGGAGGGGGACACTGAGACAGAGATGCTGGACATGGAGGGGGACACTGAGACAGTAGTAACAGGAGGGGGACACTGAGACAGAGATGCTGGACGTGGAGGGGGACACTGAGACAGAGTAGTAACAGGAGGGGGACACTGAGACAGAGATACTGGACGTGGAGGGGGACACTGAGACAGAGTAGTAACAGGAGGGGGACACTGAGACAGAGATGCTGGACATGGAGGGGGACACTGAGACAGTAGTAACAGGAGGGGGACACTGAGACAGAGATGCTGGACGTGGAGGGGGACACTGAGACAGAGTAGTAACAGGAGGGGGACACTGAGACAGAGATGCTGGACAGTGGGAAGTATCTGCCAAAGAGAACACAATAAAAAATAATAAAAAATCCCCATGATCATTTTAAATGTTATTATGGTTAAAAAAATGCCTTACCTTGTTTCTGTTCTGCATTTCTCACTTGTTGCATTATATATGCTGCATATTTTTTATCTGTAAAAAGGAATTTCAATCAATAAAATTAAATTAATTCCATCATAAAGCAACCAATTTTTATTTATTTTTTTTACTAACCATTCTTTATTGTCACAGCAATTTCTTTGCTTACTGTTAATGCTGCACTAAATTTACATTGTTATGCCTAATTATGGGTTAAACATTTCAGAGTGGGATATGGCACAGCTGATTAACCTAATGATGTGTATCCTACTTAAGGGATAGTTTACCCAAAGAAAAAAACATATTTGGGTGAACTCCCTTTTTTACATGAAAAATATTCTATATAAATATATTACACAATTGTTTGTCACCTTAATCTAAGTTTGAATTTCATGTTTAATGATTAGGAAAAGTGTGTACAGCAAATTATTATTCAAAAATAATATGAAACAAAAACACATTCTAAATTAAGAAATTAGCATGCATGTGTGGGTTTTGTTTACTGCACTCCAGGAATAAGACATACCCAGATAAAGATATCAGATAAAAACACACAAACATGAGCCCTAATTGTAAAACTGCCACATTAGATGTATGTATTCATGTATTGATGGATTGACTAATTTATTTAATGGAATAATGTGGTACAAAAATGTCAATGTACAAAATTAACACAAGCATACACAGCAAAAATATGTTGGGAGATTTGTCACCATGGGTGTTAAAATTATCACTTTCCGGGTGAACATACAGGTCCATCTTTGCTAGTGTTAAAACAACACTGACGAAAGTGTTTATTTTTCAAACACTGTGTTAGTGTTTCATTTTAAATCACTCAAGGTGTTAAGAAATTATTACTCGTAAGTATACACATTTAAACTTTATGGTGTTTAATCACACAACTCCAGTGTATTTTTTATGTTGATTTAATGTAAATAATGTAAATACTTATTTTAAAATGGTAATGCAGATGAAATTTAAAAAATAAACCTGAAGATATTTTTCCAAAAACCAAGTGACTATGAATTTATTTGAACATTTATTAAAATTTTCATATATAAAACATACAATTGAATAAAACAGCTGTCCAATGCAATATCATCTTAACATTGGTAAAAAAAAAAAAATACACATTCATTAGGATAAATATTTCTTAAATATAAATCTCTACTGAGTTTCAAACAAATTCATTCTTTTTTTGTAAATATTTAGAAAAATGAGTCAGCACCATAGGACATCTGTACATGTAAGTTGATATACTTTGTCAAATAATCTGCATGGACATTTTCAATAGAAATTGAGGTTTTGTTTTAACAAATAAAATAACAATAACATCTTTAAATTGAAAAATACAACAACAATTTAATGCCATCTTTAACTCATCAATTTTAAACAGTGCCTGGTTTGAAAATACACATTCATTCTGATAAAATATACTATTCCTTTATAGGCTAAATAAACACATAAATCTCTACTGAGTGTTTCAAACAAGTTCATTTTTTGCAACTATGTAGAAAAATGAGTCAGCACCATAGGACATCTGTGCATCAAACAAAGAAATATTCCTTAAGTTGTCTTTGTTCACTATCCATACATGTTGAGATGCTTTGTCAAATAATCTGTAGGCATGGACCTGTTCAATAAACGTCGACTCATAGTCTTTTAACAACAAGAAAACTTGTTCTCTGAGCAATAATATATTTAGTATTTTACTGAAAACAGGCATTTCGTCAACAATATCAGAACACACGAAAAGGCCAACTCTGTACTCTGCTCCAGAGCATTTTACCCACTTTGTATGTCGAATTTCAGTTTGAGAATCAATGCAAAGATGTTCAGAAATCTCTTCAAAATGATCCAAACACAGAAGTTTATGTACCTTCACTGGTCCTGATTCCAGAGAATTGTAATTCATACATTCCCAGTGATAGGCCACAGCAAATTGGTGTTTTTTTTGCCAAAGACACAGTCAAATTCTTAAAGTTCTTTATGCAGTTCTTAAAGAACTTATGTTTGGCCTCGAACCTCATTGACCAAACATGCAACAATGGACCAATTCTCCGAATACAGCGAGGATAATGCAACGTAAAATGATGTTTAGGAATCAAGTTTTTGGATGGGTAGAGCTCCTTAAACAGCTGATGATGGTCTTTAATGAGGTGTTTTAAAAACACAGTCATACCCTCTGTGACTGAAGGTGAGAACACAATGTTGATGGACCTGCAAAAGCAACAGTAACAAATACCAATGCAGGTTTCCCTGAGGAACAACATCACCAAAAATCAACGGTATGTTTGTTATTAAACAAAGAGTCTGTGCAGCATTTAATCCAATGCCATTACCTTCACAGTCCAAGTTTATTTTAGTTGGCCGATTTGATCTTTCCTTGTGGCCATAGTTAAAGGCATAGACTCTGTTGAGCAGGCTTTCTTTTGAAATGAATTTGTTCTTAACAATATAATCAAAGAGAAGTTTCATCTCATACTGACCCACACCCTCTAAAATATCGTGCATTATATCAAAAGCAAAGTTTTCAGATACATTGAAGTATGAGAGTGTGTTGAGTAAGCTGTTCCGCTTAATTCCATGTGAAGATGTAAGAGTTGGCTCCCCTGAAAGATCAGCATAGTGTTCCTCATTAAGAATCTTTGTTCTCAATATCAGCCGTGGATCATCCTCTGAAAAAACTGCTTGAGACAAAACTTTGTCAATCAAGCATAAGCGGCAGAAATAGTTTGCACTGAACGACTCCATAAAACCGAGAATTGAGTGAATGTCCAAGTTATCACCGGTGATTTGTGCAACCATACCCCTTACAGGCATCTCCCAGAAAGGGACCTTTATTCCTTCTGTCTCTAAAATTTTTATATCGTCCACAAAAGGCTTCAATATTGAATCTATTCCATACTTTTTGGCATCTTGTGAATGGAACAACGATACTAGATGAATGTTCATTAGAGTTGAATTTATTTTGGTGGAAGGTTTCGGAGAATGAAGTATAGACAAACAAGTTTATGAATGCCTTTTTTTTATCCTAAGGGCCCACACAGCAAAGGAGTCCGTGGCGGACCCGCCCTCAAGCCGCCAGATCCGCCTGACTGTCAGATTTGTTTTCGCTGCGCTAACAGGATCGGCCCCGCCTCCAGGATCGGCCCTGCCTGCGCTTTTAATTGGTGGACCCAGAACGGATCACATACGGATCCGCACTTCGGACGCGCCTTAGCTAACGGACGCCGTACGTGGGATTAGTGTCGGATCTCTTTCGCGTGAAGGCTGCCAAGTAAGTGTAAAGTTTTATTAATGTTATATCTGTCATTGAAATATAATCTATTGGTGTAACCTGCTTTGTCGAAGGTTTTGGTAAAATGTTTGTGGATTTTGGTTGCTATTTTATAAGGCGTTGCAGTATCAGAATAGCCTGTGTAGCATAAAGTAGATCAGTGCCTGGTTTTAATTCCCATTCCCCATATTCGAGCTCTATCCCGGACGTCCTATGTTGTTTTAATTTGGGAAAGTTATGCCTAAATTCATTGCAGTAACTTGTGCTAGCTTGGTGCTAACGATATGGTTAATTTGCAGACTGGATCGCTGTATAGCTATTGACATGTTGACTCGCTATTGGGCATTCAAATGTGATCCGAGTTTACAAGACGAAATAAATGTCTTGATGATGATTATATAGTTTATGTGACTAATGTGCAGAAGACATCCGTTTTTTTCTGAAATCAAAGAATCCACTGACCACCCTTAAAGAACGTCTAGGTTACGTATGTAACCTCAGTTCCCCGATGGAGGGAACGAGACGTTGTGTCAGAGAACGACACTAGGGGTCTCTCTTGAGCGCCGATATTCACCTCTGTACTATGAAAAAAGGCCAATGAGAGTTGGCAGCCAGTATTTGCATGTCCCGCCCCCGGACATACGGGTATTTAAGCGCCGCAAATACGGGAGTTCATTCAGGATTTTTCTGAGGAGCCGGAAATGGTCCGGCCACAACAGGGGCTCGGCTCAGCGACATGGCAAGGGGGACACAACGTCTCGTTCCCTCCATCGGGGAACTGAGGTTACATACGTAACCTAGACGTTCCCTTCTGTCGCTCTCTTACGTTGTGTCAGAGAACGACACTAGGGGTCCACTTAAAAGCGCCATGCGCTAAGCCGGTATCGTGATCCGCTGATACAGGAGCGAGCAGGTATTCCTACGTGCAGAACGACCAACTGTATCAGCCGCACGTACCCTTCCCCAATGCCCCATTTAAGCCATCAGGATTCCTTATCGTTACCCCGGAGGAGGGAACAAGGTGACGGCCGCCAACATGGGAACGGGCCAGCCTGGCTGGGCCTCTTTTTTCTCTATGTTTCTCGCATAGAGCAACTACGGCCGGGGCCCTTACACGCATTGAGGGAAGGGGGTCTTAGCCCTTGGTAGGGCGGGGAAGACCCTGCGGAGGCCACACCTACCCAGACGGGAGGCAAATTTGAGTGGCACATACATCGCATGGCCTATACCTAGGCCTTATGTGGAACAGTAGTGCGGTGGTAGCACCAGCCTCAGAGAGGGGGGAGCATACAGCACGGCACCTGAGGCAGCTGTGACTGCCTAAGGGAAACACGGCGTCAACTCACGTGAGGGGACAGAACCGTGGTTTTACACACAGGGGGAGTCCGAGCAGGAGGCCTTACCTGTGGGGCCCCTATACCAGTACAGGGTAGCTAGCGGTACCACGCAGTGGTTTGGGTCGGCGAGTCCCTCCACGAGAACTGCGACCACGCAAGGGCTAGGGAGGAGCCAACCAGTGTCCCAAGCCTGGGATCTCCTGGGAAGAAGGCGCACTGTTTCCCCTGGTTAGGGGAAGGGCGCTGGGTGCAAGCGATCCACCCGGTCAGATCGTCGGTGTGTCACCGAAGTTCTACGGGCTCGGTACCTGAGAGAACACGGGACGAAACTGACTCAACTCGGAGATTGTAGAATCTCGCAAAAGTGTTAGGTGTTGCCCAGCCCGCAGCTCTACAAATGTCTGCTAGGGCAGTGCCCCTAGCCAGTGCCCATGAGGACGCTAACACTCCTGGTGGAGTGGGCTCGGACCCGCAAAGGGGGGCACGGCCTGGGTGTGATAAGCCAGGGAAATGGCATCGACAACCCAGTGGGCGAAGTCTCTGCTTGGAGACAGCGTTCCCTTTCTGCTGTCCCCCAAAGCAGACGAAGAGCTGCTCAGAGCGCCTGGTGCTCTGTGTGCGGTCCAGGTAAATACGTAAGGCACGTACCGGACACAGCAGTGAGAGGGCTGGGTCTGCCTCCTCCGGGGCAGCGCTTGCAGGTTCACCACCTGATCCCTGAAGGGTGTGGTAGGAACCTTGGGCACGTAGCCCGGTCGCGGTCTTAGGATCACGAAAGTGTCTGCCGGACCGAACTCCAGGCAGGCGTCGCTAACAGAGAACGCATGCAGGTCCCCGACCCTCTTGATGGAGGCGAGCGCGATCAGCAGGGCAGTCTTGAGAGAGAGGGCCCTGAGTCCAACTGAGTCAAGCGGCTCGAAGGGGGGTCTCCGGAGTCCCCTCAGGACGACCGAGAGATCCCAGGAGGGAAATAGGTTAGGCCGGGAGGGAATCATCCTCTGGGCACCTTTTAGGAACCTGACGATTAAGTCATGCTTGCCAAGAGACTTGCCGTCTACCGTGTCATGGTGGGCCGCGATAGCAGCAACATACACCTTGAGGGTGGAGGGGGACAGCCTCCTCTCCAGCCTCTCCTGAAGAAACACGAGCACTGACCTAACTGCGCACTTCTGCGGGTCTTCGCTCGGGAAGAACACCAGTTCACGAACAGACGCCACTTCAGGGCGTAAAGATGCCTGGTCGAAGGGGCTCTGGCTTGGTTAATAGTGTCTATGACGGCTAAAGGTAGGCCGGCTAGACCCTCCGCGCCCCGGCCCAGGGACCAGACGTGGAGTTTCCAGAGGTCTGGGCGTGGGTGCCAGAGCGTGCCCCGTCCCTGAGAAAGAAGGTCCTTCCTCAGGGAATTCGCCAGGGAGGGGCTGTCATAAGGAGCGTGAGATCCGAAAACCACGTCCGGTTGGGCCAGTAGGGGGCCACCAGAGTGACTTGCTCCTTGTCCTCCCTGACCTTGCATAGCACCTGTGCAAGAAGGCTCACTGGGGAAAAGCGTACTTGCGCAGCCCCACGGGCCAGCTGTGAGCCAGAGCATCTGTCCCCAGGGGAGCCTCTGTGAGGGCATACCAGAGCGGACAGTGGGAGGTTTCCTGGGAGGCAAACAGGTCTACCTGGGCCTTGCCGAACCTGTCCCAAATCAGCTGGACCGATTGGGGGTGGAGCCTCCACTCTCCGCCAGGCAAGGTTTGTCTTGACAGCGCGTCCGCTATCACATTGAGGTTGCCGGGGATGTGAGTGGCGCGCAGCGACTCCAGTCGCTGATGACTCCAAAGGAGGAGACGACGGGCGAGCTGTGACATGTGGGGGGAGCGTACTCCGCCTTGGCGGTTTATGTAAGCCACCACCGTGGTGCTGTCTGTCCTGACCAGGACATGTTTGCCACGAATCATCGGAAGAAATTTCTTCAGGGCAAGACGAACGGCCAGCAGCTCTAGGCAGTTGATGTGCCAGCGCAGCGGGCCTTGGTTCCACCGGCCTGCGGCTGCGCGCCCATTGCACACGGCGCCCCAACCCAATTTGGAGGCGTCAGTTGTAACCAGAACGCGACGGGACACCTGCTGCAAGGGTACCCCTGCCCGAAGAAAGCAGAGGTCTGTCCAGGGTTTGAAGATTTGGAGGCAGGCAGTGGTAATTTCCACGCCGTGCGTGCCGTGGTGCCATGCTCGTCTCGGGACTCGAGTCTGGAGCCAATGCTGAAGTGGTCTCATATGCATCAACCCCAGTGGCGTGACCGCCGCGGAGGATGCCATATGCCCCAGGAGCTGTTGGAAACGTTTCAACGGGACCACGGTGCCTGGCTTGAAGGAAGCGAGGCATTCCAGCACTGACTGAGCACGTTCGTTGGAGAGACGTGCTGTCATTGAGACTGAGTCTAACTCCAAACCGAGAAAAGAGATGCTCTGGACTGGGGTGAGCTTGCTCTTCTCCCAGTTGACCTGAAGCCCCAAGCGGCGGAGGTGCTCGAGCACCTGGTCTCTGTGTGCGCATAGTAATTCCTGCGAGGGGGCCAGAATGAGCCAATCCTCGAGGTAATTGAGTATGCGTATGCCCGCTCCTCGTAGCGGGGCAAGAGCCGCCTCTGCGACCTTCGTGAAGACGCGAGGGGACAGAGACAGGCCGAAGGGGAGGACCTTGTACTGATACGCCTGGCCGTCGAATGCGAACCGTAGAAAGGGTCGGTGTCAAGGGCGAATTGAGACGTGAAAGTACGCATCCTTCAGGTCTACCGCTGCGAACCAATCTAGATGCCGAACGCCAGATAGAATTTGTTTCTGGGTGAGCATTTTGAACGGGAGTTTGGACAGGGTCCGATTGAAAACTCGCAGGTCCAAGATCGGTCGTATGCCACCGCCTTTCTTGGGTACAATGAAGTAAGGGCTGTAGAAACCCTTCTTCGTTTCGGTTGGAGGGACAGGCTCTATCGCGTCCTTGATTTGAAGGGAGGCGATTTCCTCACGCAGGGAGAGGGCATGTTCGCCGTGCACTGCGGAGGAACGAACGCCCAGGAAGGGGGCGGAGACCTGGCAAACTGAATTGCGTGAATCGAAGTCGAATGGTCCGGTGCAGCCAGCATGACGAGCTGGGCAGAGAAAGCCATGCCTCTGGCGCTCTGTGCTAGGGGCACCAAGGGGACAAGTATTTTGGACGTACTCGGCGGGCTTCGCAGCGGTGCGGAACAGGTAACGCAGCGCCGGGAGGCTCTGTGGCGCCCCGAGGCTCTGGTGCTGAGAATAAGCTCAAAGCACTTACCTTGTTCCGCGCACCCGGCAGGGGTGGGTTCGTGACAGAGGAGGAGGTCTGATGTCGGCGTCCTCTGGACTCGCTCTGAACCGGCCGGCCGGGAACAGTCGTGGGGCTGAGGGCGGGAGCACCGCATCCTGGGCGCCGGGACTGTTGAGGCCTGAAACACAAGTGCCGTGAGAACGGCATTTGCGGGCCATGTGACCCAGAGGTAAAGGAAATAGCTCTTTTATTGAGAATTTGGGTACCGCAGCCCCGCCAGGGGTGCGGCAAATGAAAAACACAAGATTCTCCTCCCGGCCCTCCACCGGGGACGGAGCCGTCTCACCATCTCCGGAGCTAACTTCTCGTCCTCTGGGTCCCCTGTCTCAGGGACGCTTGGGAGCCTTCCGGGTCCTCGACGGGGTCCGTGAGGCAGGGGCGACGCTTCCTGCGGTTTGCTCGACGCTGGGGCTGAGAGCTGGGCCCAGGTTGGGGCGGAGCAGAAGGTCTTCTGGCCGCAGGAGGACGCCCTCGTTCAGCAGATGGGGCCTGGGCCGTGGCGGCAGGCTTGCGGCGCGGCATGATGTGAGAAATGGCCTCCGTCTGCTTCTTCACCAGGGAGAACTGCTGGGCAAAGTCCTCCACGGTGTCACCGAAGAGGCCGAACTGGGAGACAGGGGCGTTGAGGAAGCGAGTCTTGTCGGCTTCACGCATCTCAACCAAGTCCAGCCATTGCTGACGTTCCTGGACCACCAGAGTGGCCATCGCCTGCCCGAGTGCCTGCGCTGTGACCTTCGTCGCTCTCAGGGCGAGGTCGGTCGCTGAGCACAGTTCCTGCAGCGTGTCGGGATCAGGGCCACCCCCGTGCATGTTGCGGAGTGCCTTGGCTTGGTGGACCTGCAGGAGAGCCATGGCATGCAGGGCGGAAGCGGCGCGTCCGGTAGCGCTGTAGGCCTTCGCGGTGAGCGAGGATGTTGCTCTACAGGACCGGGAAGGGAGTACAGGGCGGCCCCGCCAGGTGGTAGTGCTTCCGGGCATAGATGGATCGCAACAGCTCTATCCACCTGGGGATCTCCGTGTACCCATGGCGCGCTCGCCGCCGAGGGTGGCGAGGGCGGATGAGCAGGTGGCACGACGAGTGGAGCTCTCCACGAAGACGCCAGCTCATCATGCACCTCCGGAAGAAAGGTACTGGGGGCGAGGCTGTGAGCGGCGCCCACGCTCAAAAACCAATCGCCTAGCCGTGATGGCTGCGGGGAGGATGGAGGGTTCCAATCCAGGCCCACGCTATTGGCTGCCCGGAAAGCATATCGGACATCTGCGCGTCGGCCTCCTGCTGGGCGTGCAAGCCCGGCGGCAGCCCAGAGGAGCCCTCAGCGCCAGAGCCCACGCCCTCCGATGTCGCGGTGAACTCATCTGCTTCCATCGCAAGAGGGTAGGCAGACTGGCTGTGAGGCGAGTCGCCGCCACCTCGAGCGGGACGGAGTCAACGAGCGTGCTGGGGCGCTGGTGGTCCGAGGGGCGTACCTGGCGGAGCTGCACCCGCTGCCATCCCCAAATCACCTCCATCGCCAGCCGCATCGCCCTCAATCCCGTGGGAAGAAGGAGCGACGCGGGGCGGCTGGAGTGGCTTGCTTACGGTTGTAAGCAAGCCGTGACCGCTAACGTTGTCATGGTCATGTTCTCGCAATGAGAACATGAACCATCCACAAACGCAGCCTCGGTGTGATCGCTGCCCAGACACACAAGACAACGCCTGTGGCCGCCGGAAGCGGAGAGTACTCTATCGCGATCCAGAAACAACACAGGGGCGGAAAGGCATCTTTAAAAAGACGCGTCCTGAAAAGGACGCTCAACGCCGCTGTGTTTTTGCTCTTTAGAGGAAATTACTCTTTAAATAAAATCACTCTTTATGAATGAAAGACTCGTGAGAGATCTTTCTATCTGCAACTGTCGATGCGCTCAGGGGCAGGAAGTGCACAGCCGTGCAACCAGGAGAAAGCCACTGTTGTGCGCCGCAGAATCCAACAGCATGCAGCAGAGGATAGCAGGAACTCGGTGTGTAGTAACGCAGCAGACTGCAAACACGACCATCGGCTCCGAAGAAATTTTCTGAATGAACTCCCGTATTTGCGCTGCTTAAATACCCGTATGTCCGGGGGCGGGACATGCAAATACTGGCTGCCAACTCTCATTGGCCTTTTTTCATAGTACAGAGGTGAATATCGGCGCTCAAGAGAGACCCCTAGTGTCGTTCTCTGACACAACGTAAGAGAGCGACAGAAGGGGAAAGCTTATTCAAGTGTGCTAACGTTACTTCTTTTACACTAAAATATGTTCAGTCTACTTTTAGCCTATATTACTCCGAAATATAGCCTAAAAAAACAGTATACTTGACTTACGACAGTCTACATAGCCTATATTTGGCCTACAGGCCTAACGTTACGTAACGTACACATTCTTTTGATCGACATGTACTTAAAAGTATTATGTTTTTTTATCGGGAGACATGAAGTGGGTCAGACATGATTTTGACTCATTAGCCTACGTTGTGTTTTGTAAAGCCTTTCTTTAAAGTGAATTTCGTTTTATATTAATTGTATCATAATTTTTTTTTTTAATTCATTTTATTCAATTTATTAATTTTATTTATTTTTAGACATGGCCCAGAAAACATTCCCTGCTCTGGTAAGAAATAACTGTAACTACAAGCTATAATACCTTGACTTTAACCACGGGGGGACTTAAGTGCATGGAATGGAGGGGAAATAATTATTCTATAATACTATGTATTCAACAGCTGCTTAGGTCCACATTTTAAGCCTGCTGGAGCACATTAAGCAGCAGCAGGCCCAGCTGGTGGCCAAGGTCAATCACCTGAGCAGCAGGGTGCTCAACACCTCAAGAGCCAGAGTGTGCTGAATGCATTCAGCTGCCCATCGAATCACTGGAAGCGGTGGATGAGCTTGAAGCATTCCTGAAAGACGCTGCCAATGCAGCAGCCAAACAAAGAATGGTATGCTCCTGCCAGTCACTCTCAACTCTAATTGGTAAAGTGGTGGGTGTGGGGTGGAGGTGGGGCAAAGATTGTCGTACAAGTTATTACATCAGGGCTTTATACCTTGTCTGTATTTTAAGGTGTTTTGTGACTTACTTTTAGATTTCTTCTTTGGCCACGATTGGTGGCCAAGATGTGAAGAGAGTGGCGTGGAACATCCTCTCTCGGATGTTCACCGAAGAAGTGGCCAAGACCATAAGCTGGAAGGGGGCAAACGGCAAGAGGGCATTCAGTCACATCTCGTCAAAGACACTGATGTACCGTAAGTCACTTTAAGTATTCAGCAGCAGGGAAGGGAAGGGAAGTGTAACGGCTCCCACACACAGCTGCGTGCGGTGCAGTGCTGGGGTCGACTGAAACTGTAAACGGTGTTGCCACAGATAAACAATTTAACTCAAATCTGCCCTACAATTTAACTTTATCTGCCCGCCTAAGCCGGTGTTACAATATATTCGGTTCCTCTGGTTCCAATGGGTGGAGCTACCATGAATATTCACGAGACCTTAGCGTGGCGGGCTGACAAATACAAGCGAGTGGAACAGAAATTAATAGAGAGAGCTTGAGATGGCGTTTTGTCCTAAACTTCTCCTAACTGTTTGTTTCTCACGAATGACTGAGATTAAGCTTTTTAAATGTCTATTATTGCATGTTTAAATAAATATTTACAAATATATTCTTGTGTTACTTAACTCACCTCTCATTGTGAAGTTCTGTGGCCTTCAAAGAAGAACATTTCTTTCATTTTTTAGAAACACTAAATTATTTTATATTTTTTAATATAATTATTTTAATAATATGCAGACAACTTTGGGAGACAGAATAATGACACAAGAATATATTTGTAAATATTTATTTAAACAGCAATCACACACCTTTAAAAATCCTAATCTCAGTCATTCATGAGAAACGAACAGTTCTATTTCATCGAATGTCAGCAACAACTAATTGGGAAAATTTGGAGAAATATGCCTTTATTGTAGGTCTTCCAATGCTTCCTACAGGATCAGGTCTGCAATAGTTCAGGTAAACTCAGAGTACTGAAACATATGCTACAAAACGATGAATTATTTATAAATTATATACGAATAGTTTAAGCTTAACTTCGTTCAACTTTATTACCTGTTTGAAATAAATAATCCATAAAACAAAACGAGGCGCTCACGCTAATAATTTCTGTTCTACTCGCTTGTATTTGTCACCCCGCCCACGCTATGGTCTCGTGAATATTCATGATAGCTCCACCCATTGGAACCAAATATTTCAGGAACCGAATATATTTGCTGCGTCCCAATACTATCCCGCATACTATCCGTCCTAAATAGTATTCGAAAATATAATTAGTACGTCCCAAATCGTAGTATGTTGAAATGAGTGTTTCAAAGATACCCGGATGATCTACTATTTCCGGTCAGAATCCGAAGTGCAGATGGATGCGCACTCTAACGGCTGATATTGCCCACAACCCATCGCGCGTTGGACGAGGATTTGGTTAGAACTACAAACACAAGTGAAAAGGTGTTAAAAAACTACAGACATGGAGGACGCACGAGTCCGGCGGTTATGTAGAGAGGTTTAGATAAAGAGGTTTGAGTGATTAATTATCAGTATCTAACCTGACGAAAATGAATTTATTCAATGTTGTCCACATTACATTGCATCTGCAGCAGCATTGTGAACTTTTGTAAAGATACGTTTAGCCATTAACTTTTAAATGCATCATTATATTCAAATTGCAAACACGAGGAGTGTATCCGCATGAAAGACCCACGACTGGCAGATGAACGTGCTCGCCGAAACAGTAGGAAATCAAATTCGATTGAATGGAGGATTTTAACTGTGACGAGATGATTGACAGGGCAGTTTAGGGTGACGAGATGATTGACAGGGCAGTTTACGGTGACAGGATGCACGCGACAGATCTGTCCGTTAAAGATGACGTGATAGTATGTCCCAAAGCTTGCCTACTCTTTTGCTACACACTCAAAAGTATGTACTTTTTCTTCACAAAAAGAGTATATACTTTTAGGGCGTAGTATAAGTAGCTTAATTGGGACGCAGCAATTGTAACACCGGCTTATTTTCCCCAGCCGACGAAGTCAAAAGATGCCCAATCTGGCAACACTGATTAATTCCAGCCAATAACTGGGCAGCCGGGCTTAAGTCATAAGTAGCCTACCAAATGCATGCTGAATTTAAAACCTCATTTTGTGCTTACAGGTGCTGTACGTGCAAATGGTTTGTGTCGCACAGCCACAGACACAGACATTCAACATCATGCCATAAGATGGTTTAACTTGGCTGCAGACCGTGGTGCGGCGAGGAGGCGCCTGACCAACCGGTCTAACCAGGCTGAGGCCGATGATTAGGCAACTTATATTTATGTGTTCATTTATTAAATAAAATGTTTTATTTCTTTCAAATTGTTTCAGTTTTAATGTAAATAGTCTGTCGCAGGCTACAGATTGTTTTCCAATTCAGAGACCATGCCCTTTACAAATTCCATTGGCTTGTAGCCTATATATAATCAGAGAACATCTCCTCTCCTAGCACTACTTACAATAGTCTTGCTATAGCACTTAGAACTGTTTAAAAACAGCACTCACTGATGCACTTATTCTTATTGTACTTACCTTTTTTTTTAATATAATTGTTGAGAGAATTGCCATAAAAAGCAAACTGTGTAGGCTTTGGTTAAAATGCTTCAGCCAAATGTAACATGTATCACATACCAAAACCCACAGACATGGTCAAGCCTCGGATTTCACAGCCTATTTCTCCTCCTGACATCGTCAACAAGGCGCAGTGCAATCACGTTCACACACTGGATTCATTGCATGAATTTAGGATGAGTTATCAGGCAGTGTGGGTAAAAAAGTGGCATTGCATACGGAATTTTATGAACGGGTCCAAAACGGACCCGGGCTGGATACGATGCTCATATGACCGGGTCCAAAACGGACCCGGAGCGGATATGCGGCTCATTCGCAGATCCAAAGCGAAGCCGGGGCGGATGTACCCATTTATGTACAGATACGCAAAGGGGCTGCAGCGATGTAGGACCGGATCCGCGAGCCGCCCCCGTGGCATATCCGCCGCGGTGTGCAAGTGGACACAGTTTCGGATCCACTTTCTTGATGCGTTCCGGAGTTCACTGTACCTCCGCGGCAGATGCGTTTCGTAGTCAGTTTGCTGTCTGGGGGGTTAGCGGCTTCAAAATCGTCATAATAGAGTTGAATTTGTAGAGCAAATCTTTGACTTGAAAACAAGGGGTGATTTTTAAAATAAGTTCCATCACAGAAATCTTCAAAAATGTCACTTTGAGTGCAGTCCTGCATGAAATCACACACATCAGTTCTTAAAAATAAATTCTAATGTTTTTAGAATTGGTATATAAATAAATTTATCATTAACCGGGAGTTGCTCATATGCTCCTGTTTGTCTATTTCTCTTGGTATCATACCTAATGCCTAAAGGCACCTCAACTGGCTGCACTATACCCCACTTGCTATAGAAATACCTTTTCAATTTGTGGTCTGTATTTAGAGCACTGAATGGATTATCAAAACTTTCAAAAACATTCTCTAAACTTTCTCTGCTTGAATTATTTTGTGAAACGATGCTTAGGACTTTTTCCTTGAGGTTACACTTTAAATCATCGATGAAGTCTTCTAGGCTTTCTATTGTTGAAGAAACAACAGTATTTGGTACATTACTTGCCATCAATTTTGAAATAATTGGTGCACACTTATCCAGGCTTTGAAAGGTTGTAGGTTGCTGTGGGCTATCAGGTGTCTCACATACACTCACCTAAAGGATTATTAGGAACATCTGTTCAATTTCTCATTAATGCAATTATCTAATCAACCAATCACATGGCAGTTGCTTCAATGCATTTAGGGGTGTGGTCCTGGTCAAGACAATCTCCTGAACTCCAAACTGAATGTCAGAATGGGAAAGAAAGGTGATTTAAGCAATTTTGAGCATGGCATGGTTGTTGGTGCCAGACGGGCCGGTCTGAGTATTTCACAATCTGCTCAGTTACTGGGATTTTCACGCACAACCATTTCTAGGGTTTACAAAGAATGGTGTGAAAAGGAAAAACATCCAGTATGCGGCAGTCCTGTGGGCTGAAAATGCCTTGTTGATGCTAGAGGTCAGAGGAGAATGGGCCGACTGATTCAAGCTGATAGAAGAGCAACTTTGCCTGAAATAACCACTCGTTACAACCGAGGTATGCAGCAAAGTATTTGTGAAGCCACAACACGCACAACCTTGAGGCGGATGGGCTACAACAGCAGAAGACCCCACCGGGTACCACTCATCTCCACTACAAATAGGAAAAAGAGGCTACAATTTGCAAGAGCTCATCAAAATTGGACAGTTGAAGACTGGAAATATGTTGCCTGGTCTGATGAGTCTCGATTTCTGTTGAGACATTCAGATGGTAGAGTCAGAATTTGGCGTAAACAGAATGAGAACATGGATCCATCATGCCTTGTTAACACTGAGCAGGCTGGTGGTGGTGGTGTAATGGTGTGGGGGATGTTTTCTTGGCACACTTTAGGCCCCTTAGTGCCAATTGGGCATCGTTTAAATGCCACGGCCTACCTGAGCATTGTTTCTGACCATGTCCATCCCTTTATGGCCACCATGTACCCATCCTCTGATGGCTACTTCCAGCAGGATAATGCACCATGTCACAAAGCTCGAATCATTTCAAATTGGTTTCTTGAACATGACAATGAGTTCACTGTACTAAAATGGCCCCCACAGTCACCAGATCTCAACCCAATAGAGCATCTTTGGGATGTGGTGGAACGGGAGCTTCGTGCCCTGGATGTGCATCCCACAAATCTCCATCAACTGCAAGATGCTATCCTATCAATATGGGCCAACGTTTCTAAAGAATGCTTTCAGCACCTTGTTGAATCAATGCCACGTAGAATTAAGGCAGTTCTGAAGGTGAAAGGGGGTCAAACACAGTATTAGTATGGTGTTCCTAATAATCCTTTAGGTGAGTGTATATGGTCAACATTTGTCTCTTCAATAGAAGGTAACTCTGGAGCCTGTGTTTGACGGCTGGTAGCGGCATTATCCTTATCTTCACAATGGATATAATGTAAATGCTTCCGAAAACCAGAATAGGTGGCAAACTGTAAATTGCATCCCTCTTGTGCACAAATCAGTCTCAGCTTCTTTCCTGGGTACATGCCATGAGCTAACTTCTAGGTGTCAAAACAATTTAATGCTTGTACCCAGCAAAGACTTGCAAATGAAACATCTTCTCATCATGTACTTTCCATTAAACTGTTTAACAGTTTTGCTCTCAACTCTCGAGTGCGTGATGATTGGCTGGACGTGCTAGGATGGATTTTGTAGACTTTTGTCTGGATAAAGGTGAACATGTTGCTGAGAGATGGGTCATATTGTGCACCAAAGACAAAATGAGCTTTAAAAAGCTCATCAAAAGCTCCAAGTGAAGTACTTGCTTGACAGGGTATGAGATTCTTGTCGACCACAATGTAGAACTTAAGCACATCTGCTTTGGTTTGTCCAGTGGCCAGAAGATAGGGCTGCCTGTCCTCCACCTCTGAGAGATGGTCCTCCAAACTTCTGCAGGACTGATTAATAACAATATAAAAATTACTTAAATGCCATAAATTCTAGCATAGATTTAAAATCTGAACATAGTACATTTACCACAAATTTAGAGAAAAATTACATCTTTGAAACAAAGAAAAACCCTACATGCTTTCATTATAACAGTTCACTATTCTTATGGTATGGTTTATGGTTAGGATATTTGCTATGCTCAAGAAAAGATCCAGAACATAAGCTAACCTTTTCAAATTTCAGGAGGTGATCAACAGCACCTCTCACACTGATCTTGGCTGCTCTCTTCCTTCCAGAGGGTTGGGGTGCAAGGAGGTGTAACAGCAAAAGCAGGGAGGCTATGTCACTATCCCATTCTATAATAACAGGACACAGAGAGCACATTTCGTTAGCTTTCATAAATACAAATTTAATATGTAGCTTGTTATAGAGCACTGTCAAGTACTTTTACCTTCATTACTGTTGTCTACATTGTTTTTTTCAGCAGATTTCAGTAGCTGTAGCAGGAATGCAGATTTAATCACATTTTCCTTGAAGGAGGTATTCCACTTCTCTAAAAATCTGGATGCTGTTTCCAGGCCAAGCATCAAAGCAAAGTCTTGTTGGATCTGAAGAAAAAACAGTGTGCTTACAGTACCAAATAATGACATCAGAAATTAGCACTGGTAACATTTGAGCACAAAAAGTAAAAAAAATAAATAAATGTTCATAAATCATGTACTGATCTACAATGATATGGTCACTTGCAAATGTATTAATCGATCGTCAATTAATTGTAAACATCCATAATTTTAAGCAAGGGATATTCCACATTAGGTGAAGGTTGCAGCAGAGAGGCTAAAATCTAATACTTTGGATTAAGGTGCTAGCATCAATACTCACCAGACCTTTGGTGTCCAGGAAACGAGGAAAAATGTGAAAGATGGATGTGGACTTCTTTGGGTCCTTTACAATCTCCTGATGGTACTGAAACGTTTCTTTCATCTTCCAGAAGATGATATCACGATCAGTGCTGTGTTTAAGCAGTGATATCGCTTCCAGGCAATCATCACCTGTTAGCTGATCTGTAAGGCAGATATTTTCCTCCATTCTAGGACCACAAGTTTTCTCATTTGATCGAGAGGGCATTTTACAACTAGTGTTTCTCTGAATCGTCTTTAGGCGATTCATAATAAAACCTGTCCCTCTCTATGCGTCACAGTATTGTTCCTGTTAAAGAGAGAAATTTGGGTAAAACGAACACACTAAAAAAAGCTACGATTTTAAGTTTCACACATCTTGAACAACAAGCAGAGATACTTACATAGCCTGTCTTTCCTTCAGGATCTTTTAGGTTTGGAAAAAGAGTAATGATGCCAAGGGCATGCATCTCTCTTGTGGCCTTAAGTGGTATCCTTCTGCAATGATACACAATATACCATGAAACCAAAAACTAGTCTATTCTGCTCTGTTTACTTGGGGTAAAAACAATAGCATCTATTAAAACTGTTCTTGGTAAGGGGTGACAAAGCAATATTAATGTTACCAATATTACAAAATTTCCTTCTGTTTCTCAGCCAAAACTGATTAGATCACTTTAGAAAACATGGGTTAAGCAACTAGATAATGTATTTATTTAATATTAAATTTATCTGTGTTTCACAGGCAGGGTCACATTTGAATAAGTTGGACATACAGTGATATGAACACATTAAATGAACAAAACTTACCCTTCTTGTTCAGTCATGTGTGCAACCAATATATTAATCATCTCCTTTCTTTTGGATGTTGACATATTACCAGTGTCTTTATAGTGCTGCATCACTTCCACACCACCAGGTTTGCACTTTAGGATGTCTTCTATGATCTAAACAGACAACACCAGACAACACCAAAATGTTCACATTGTCTATAGAACAGCATTTTTTGATAAACTGGAGAACATTTTCTTTAAGCTGGGTTAGATCCCTTGTCTTACCAACCTCTTTTGCAAGCTTGGAATTATCCAACCTGGGTCTTTTGGAAGGGAATGCAGAAGTTGTGTTGCCTTCATTGCACTCAGTAAAGGCTGAAGACTTGATGACAGAGTTCATCAGTCAGATGGGGGGGCAATTCATGTGCAGAAGTGGAATCTGTATACAGTATATAAAAATATTACTTGCAAAAATGTAAACATCACCACAATTTTAACATAAGACCAAAAAAGTATAAACATAATTACCATCAGTAGTATGTAAACTAAAGCACATGCCACTTTCAGCAACAAGTTCAGGAAATACATCCACGTCCACTTCTGTAGAGGTGTCATCCGTTACCTTAACAGGTGTCTGTTCTCGAATGGCAAATGCTTTTTTTGCTGTAAAACAATAACTCCATTACTACCCAAACTACCCATCGTGCTACAGCTAGTGCATTCTATCAGTTTAGTTCTGGCGCCTCCATCTCAACATACTCATGTGACGTACATT
This sequence comes from Xyrauchen texanus, assembly GCF_025860055.1. NCBI lineage: Eukaryota > Metazoa > Chordata > Actinopteri > Cypriniformes > Catostomidae > Xyrauchen > Xyrauchen texanus. Next base: position 4,648,414 of record NC_068278.1, on the reverse strand, counting down.
CACACATCACATGTTAACGCAGTGGTAGAGTTACTTTTTTTATTTCATATTTTGTTACCTTGTAAGGCTTTGTTTTTAAAATAGGGAATTAGTGCTCAGTCACTTGCTAAGTAGTAAAACCAACATGAAAGAGAATCGTGATTAAAATCGTGAATTGTGATTTTCCTGAAAGAAATTGTGATATGATATCTTTGCCATATCGCCCACCCCTAACATTAAAGTACTTTGTGCATTTACTGTATAATATAGCTTCATTTACGGACTTACCTTCCGTAACAAACTCCAAAAAGCATGGCTCTTTGAGTTTTACATATTTTCTAGTGTCCATATATTGTGTTCTTGCCTTTACTGTCCAACCTGTAAAAGGTAAGCAAACTTGGAATGACATTTTATACAAAAAAAAAAAAGAGACATAAAAATAAAAATACATAAGATACAAATTCAAACATAAAATGCAAAAATGCATATGACAACATTCCAGTGTGGGCACAGGCATTGGTTTATGTATTTGCCAGTGGGTGCTTATCCTCATTAGCCTGACTCCGCCCTCCTACGTACTTCCACTCAATTTTCATTTTCCTTCAGTACTACGTCTGGGATTCTGCTGTAGACTTTGGTTCCCTTTCGAGAGGTCTCTCCTATTGCGTAAGTAGCTTATGCTATGGGAAAACTCAGTTTCTCGAGAAATATTGAAGTCTTTATGTAAAACGCATTGCAGCTGCACAGCAGACAGCAATGAGCGAGGCAACTCGGTCATTGGCTGTGCTGCGGCAACTTGCTCGAACCAATGACGGGGCGACTCTGAACGCGCGACCAATGAGCGCGCTTCGCGTCCGTGCGCTCAGAGCCCATATAAGGCTATATATTAGGCGCCCCGTCATGAGTTCTTTAGATTTTATCTCCTTCAGCAAAGACCTTCTCTTCGCTGGATCCTCCGGATTATTGGAGTCTTTTCGCCCGCCGTCGACAAGCCTACAGCAGGACTGCTATGAGGACGCCGGCGCCTTCAGCCGCCTTCAAAGCCTTCTGCTACGCCATCCGGCGCGCATCACCTTGATATCCTTTTACTAAAAGCTACATTGCAAGTGTTCGCCTCTGCGACGCTTTTTGTCCTTTAGTGAAAGAGCAAATTCGAAGCGTTGTTTCAAATGCCTTCGACCTGCGCCTCTTGCAGAGGCCCTCTTCCTGACGGGGACCATCACATTTTCTGCGCTCGCTGCCTGGGACCTGACCACGCAGAAGCTGCTCTCACTCGAGGCGGATGCCCCGAATGTGACTCCCTGGGCCTCACCGAGCTGCGCGCTCGCTTTGCCGCCTTCGCCGCGAACGAGCCTGCTACCACCATGCTGCCATCCCCTCTGTTCGAGCCGCGCAAGAAAAAGCGCCGCTCACGGAGGCCGCCAGAGCACGCGGACTTCAGTGACGTCACGCCGGGCCAGTCTCCGCGTGCTTCACCACCACCCGAGGACTCCCTGCCGCCAGTTCAATTGACGCAGGCAGACCAGCACCCCTCCAGAGCGGTGGGTCTCGTCTCGTTCGGCGCGTCAGGGGACGACGGTGAAAAGGATGACAGCCTTTCCATTGACGCTGCATCCAATGACTGGCCGGGCTCGGCCTTCGACCCCACGCCGTCGACATTAGCGAACACGAGCAGGGGCACCAGCATGGACTCAGAGATCGTCCGCATCCTGTCTAAAGCCGTGGAAGACCTCAGGCTCGATTGGTCTTCTCTGGAAGAACCCGCCCGCAGCCGGCTGGACGAGTGGTTCCTGCAAGGGCGCCGGCAGGCCCCTCGACAGAGACCCTCCCCTTTCTTCCCCGAAGTTCATGACGAACTCACAAAGTCGTGGAAAGCCCCGCACTCTGCTCGCCTGAAGCCTTCTTTCTCTTCCTCGCTCTCCTCGGTGGACGGCACGAGAGAATGAGGCTATGAGGGAACCCCGCCCCTCGAGGAGGCTATGGCCAACCATCTGTGCCCACCCTCCACCGCTGGATGGAAAGCCAAAAAAAAGAGCTTCTCATCCCTCGAAGCCCTGCCGATCTACCTCAGCTCTCGCCGGTCGCGCATACGCCGCCGCCGGAAAATCTGCGTCTGCGCTTCATTCCATGGCTGTTCTGCAGGTCTATCAGGCCAAACTTCTCCGCACCATGGACAAGTCTGGACCTGAACCTCAGGCTTTCAAGGACCTGCGCAGCGCCACTGATGTAGCCCTGCGAGCCACAAAGGCCACCGCCCAATCCATCGGCCGGGCCATGGCTAACCTGACTGTCCTTGAGTGCCATCTGTGGCTGACGCTAACAGAAATGAAGGACGCGGATAAGGCGCCATTCCTCGACGCGCCTATCGCTCCAAGCGGCCTGTTCGGACCGGCGGTAAGAAAGTTCACTGAACGCTTCACTGAAGCCCGGAAGAATTTGCAGGCTATGCGTCACTTCCTGCCCAAGTGCTCCAGCTCGTCACAGAGCCGCCAGAGACCGCCTCAGCTGCAGCAGCGAGCCAGGGCGGCGCCTCCCGTCTCCCACCCCAGACCTGAAATGGACGCTCGACGCCGCTCGCGTTCCGCTAACCGAAAGCAGCCGTCTGAGCGACGGGGACCTCGGCCCAAGATCGTGCTGAACCCGGAGCCTCATAAGTCTTCCTAGCCATAGGAAGAAAAAGAGAGAGTGCGTGTCTCGCAAAAGCCGGACCACTCTCTCCAAAACATGTAAAACATTACCCAGTCCCCTTACAGGTGGCTGGAAATGTCTGTACAGCAGTCAATGGGCCAGTCACAGAACTCCCTCACCTACAATCAAACGCCGTTATAACGGCAACACACAGAAATCACAAAGAGTCATTTTCTGCCTGTGTCACTAAGGGGTCACGTGTCCACACTAAAGTGCGCATTCCCACATATCAATACTGTCCAAACAGTGCCGAATACTTCCCCAGCTCAAGCTGGACGCCCCATAAATGTGGATCGTGTGTCTATTGTCATGCATGCACCCCTACACACAAACACTGTATGCATGCCCAAAAACCCCCCGCCGCGAGCGGGAGGCTTTATGAAAATGGGGCGCGTGCCTACTACAGTATATGCACCACCACCCATAAGCGCTGCCCATAGAGTTTCAAACAGTTCTCTGGCTCATGCCGCGAGCATCACAGATGCGACGCGCGAGCCAAGGAACTCCCCGCTAAGAACGGGAAGCTTTATGAAAGTGGCGCGCGTGCCTATTACAATGTATGCACCCCCACCCGTAAACACTGTCTATACAGTTTCAAACATTTCTCCAGCTCATGCTGCGAGCATTACGGAGATAGTGCGCATGCCTGTAATCTCACACGCACCCCTGCACTCGGCACTCAACAAAGCTGCTCAGCGCGCTCCCGCGCCTCTGAGAGCTGTAAGCTCAGTGTTAGCACAAGGCAATTCGCCGGCAGGGCCCATACGTCACTGCGACACGCCCCCAGCCAGCATTCAGCCCATATCTGTGTGAGCAAAAGCCTGGGAAAAAATCCCCGACATGCCGAAATGGGTTTTGAACATAATAAAACACGGTTACTCACTTCAATTCGCTTGCAGACCACCCCGCTTTTCAGCGGTGATCAAGACGAAAGTGAGGAAAGATGTTTCACATGTTCTACGCACCGAGGTGCTCAAACTGATAGAGAAGGGCGTATAGAAACTGTTCCTCCCTCTATGAGCGAGGCGGGTTTTTACAGCCGCTACTTTCTCGTCCCGAAAAAGGACGGTGGCCTCCGCCCCATCCTAGATCTCAGACATATGAACAAAGCTTTAATGATTCGCTCGTTCAGAATGTTAACGACCAAACATATCCTCGCGCAAGTTCGCCCGGGATTGGTTTCCATCAGTGGATTTGAAAGACGCTTACTTTCACATTCGATAGCGCCTCATCACAGGCCATTTCTGAGATTCAGCTTGAGGGACAGTCATACAAGTACACAGTACTACCATTCGGCCTATCATTGGCCCCCGTACATTCACGAAATGTATGGACGCAGCACTTTCCCCCTGAGACAGCGGGGAGTGCGAATACTGAATTACCTCGACGATTGGCTAATCCTAGCACAATCAGAGAGTCAGTTAACGATGCACAGATCTTGGATTATCAGCCATCTAGAATGCCTGGGTCTCAGAATCAATTTTGCAAAGAGCATGCTATCCCCCAGCCAGAATATCTCTTTTCTGGGAATAGTGCTAGACTCAGTGTAGATGACGGCGCGCCTCTCATCAGAGCGCGCGCTCGCTATTCGGCGCCTTGCAACATCATTCAGAGCGGGTGCACGCGCCCCGTCAAACGATTTCAAAGGATGCTCGGTCTCGTGGCCTCGGCATCAGCTGTACTCCAGCTAGGATTGTTGCACATGCGTCCTCTCCAACGCTGGCTCAAGAGCCGTGTCTCCACTCACGCGTGGCGCTTGGGCCACTTTTTAATCAGAGCGAATCACGGCTGTATAAAAGCCCTGACGCCCTGGAAGGCCGTCGACTGGTATCAAACCGGCGTGAGTCTGGGCGTGAACACACGGAGAAAAATGATCACGACAGATGCCTCCAAAATAGGATGGGGGGCCCTTTACGAGGGCAGGCCTGTCTCCGGTTTTTGGTCAAACCCGGAAAAGCGCCTACATATAAACTGTCTGGAAATGAAAGCGGTCGCCTTGGCTCTCAGAGCCCTGCTTCCGTACCTGAAAAACGAACACGTACTGGTCCGAACGGACAACATGACGGTAGTATCGTATATAAATCGCCAGGGTGGACTCAGGTCGAGCTCCCTACACTCTATGGCCAGGGAGCTCATCTTATGGTCACAGCACAACCTGCGCTCACTGAGAGCAGCGCATGTGCCAGGCGTCCTGAACCAGGGAGCGGACATGCTGTCCAGAGACAAAGTTCTCCCAGGAGAATGGTCTCTCCACCCCCTGACGGTTCAGTGGTTATGGCAAACCTTTGGCGAGGCAGAGATCGACCTCTTCGCCTCCAGGGAAAATGCGCACTGCCCTCTTTTCTTCTCAAAGGGCACGGACGCGCTCGCCCAAGTCTGGCCGAGCCGCCCCTTGTATGCTTTTCCCCCGATCGCGATGCTACCTCAGGTCATCAGTCGGATCAGGGAGGTGAAATGTGCAGTGCTCCTAGTAGCCCCACTCTGGAAGAACCAGACGTGGTTTCCAGAACTGATGCAGATGATGCAATCTGCCCCATGGCCGATTCCGTTGAATCGGCCATGGGGCAGGCCAACGGGATGATTCTTCATCCCCACCCCGATCTGTGGGCCCTTCATGCATGGCCCCTCAATAGGTTCCAGAGAACCTCCCCAGCGGAGTGTTGAGAACCATCATCACTGAGGCGCGAGCGCCCTCTACGAGGCGCTTCTATGCCCAAAAGTGGAAAGTGTTCAGTGACTGGTGTGATACCAAGAGCTTGAACCCCAAATCGTGCGAGATACCAAGTGTACTCGCCTTTTTGCAAGAGCTGCTGGAGGCGGGCCGCACACCCTCCACGCTCAAAGTCTATGTGGCTGCCATAGCGGCGTCACACAATCCTGATAAAGGACGCTCATTAGGGAAAAACGACCTAATCATTCATTTCCTAAGAGGCGCTAGGAGGATGAACCCTCCTCGCCCCCCCCCTCGGTACCGATCTGGGACCTGGCCACGGTCCTGGACGCACTCAAGAGTGCCCCGTTCGAACCTCTCCGAACCGTGCACCTTAAACAGCTCTCGCTCAAAACTGCGCTCTTGCTGGCACTCGCCTCAGTCAAGAGAGTGGGCGACCTGCACGCGCTGTCATCAAGCGCTGCTTGCTTGGAATTTGGACATAACGACTGCAGAATTGTCCTTAGGCCAAAGCACGGGTATATTCCTAAAGTGCTCTCCACACCCTTCAGAGTACAGGTGATATCTCTGGCAGCGCTATCGTCTCCAGCAGACGAAAGCGACGCTAATTTACTCTGCCCGGTCAGGGCGCTCAGAGTATACTTGGAACGTTCTGCCGCATTCAGACAGACAGAACAATTATTCGTATGCTTTGGCGGCCGCACTAAAGGTCTCGCAGTTTCAAAGCAAAGAATATTGCGCTGGATAGTAGATGCTATAGCGCTGGCTTATGAAGCCAAGGGCCTTCAATGCCCCTTAGGCGTCAGAGCTCACTCTACGAGGAGCATGGCCTCCTCGTGGTCGAGTGGGATACCCATTGAGGATATTTGTGCGGCGGCAGGCTGGGCCTCGCCTTCGACATTTATCAGATTTTATAACCTACAGGTCCCCTCATTGCATTCCAACATAAGAATTCTTATCACGGGGCGCCTAATATATAGCCTTAGCCACGCCCATCTTGGCGGGCTCTGAGCGCGCGGGCGCGAAGCGCGCTCATTGGTCGCGCGTTCAGAGTCGCCCCGTCATTGGTTCGGCAAGTTGCCGCAGCACAGCCAATGACCGAGCTGCCTCGCTCATTACTGTCTGCTGTGCAGCTGCAATGCGTTTTACATAAAGACTTCAATATTTCTCGAGAAACTGAGTTTTCCCATAGCGTAAGCTACTTACGCAATACTCGTTCCCTCCTCTCAGGGAACCGAGGTTACGTTAGTAACCGAGTCGTTTTCTCCGATACATTTTTTGCCGGGCCAATCAGCGAACAGAGGGAGTGGCTGAGAACAATGACGCTGATGTCGACTCATACATACAGAGCGTTTCGCTCTCAAGATGTCATAGGCCTCAGACAGTATATGCGCCACGCCGCCATTTCCGTCGGTGCTCGGCCAAATCCGTTAGTGCTCGAGCCACGGGGCGCCACACAAGAACATATTTCAAGAGCAATCAATTCGATTAATGTCTGCTTTCTCATTTCTATGACATTTCAAAGCACCAGAACTAACCCGTAGTTACTGGATGAAACATATAAACGGTCTAATAAAGGTTGGGAACCCTATTAAAGATAACTTTTGCCAAATGACAAAAAAAAGTTTAACTATCCAAATCCTGTCAGTTCCAAAATAACGCATACTGTCGGTATCACACAGAAAATGCTAAAACTGCAGCATTATTTAACAAAACGATTAAAATTGGAACAAACTAAAATGAAGTCACTTATCTCCATCGTCCTCCATTAACGAATTTAGTAGTCTCACCGCTTCACTATCAGTCATGGTGCTGTCCAACGATTTTGAGAAGGGGGGGGGGGGGTATGACAGTGTCTTATTTACTATACGTTAAAACAATCCTTTAAAATGGACCTACAATTTTTTACATCTTAGTTTTTAGGCCTACCCGTGAAATGGTTAACTCAAGAGGAATGGCAGATCAAAAGCGTGCAAAATTAAACTGAGGCAAAAAATGCTGACAAGGTAAAGTCAACCACATACGTAATGTTTGGGTAAAATGAGGCAAATAATGACACAAACACTTTAATCTAAAATTAATTCAATTTGTTCTTAAATAAATCACAAGTTGATAAGTTAATAATACTATACCTTACTTTGGAACCGCTGTTTGCATGCAAATCCTTAACCAAAGAGACCGAAGAGCATGATGGGCGGGGAGATTGAAAATGCTCTGCACATGCGCAGAAGTTAATTATGTGTGAACACCCAAAGGAAACACTCGGCATTATCACTAATCAAGTGATAAAGCATATCATATTTGTAAATTAACACCAGATTTTATCACTAGCTGCCCAACACTAGGTTTTTTATCACTTAGAAATTTGCTGTGTACAATAAAATAAAGAGAAAATTACAACAAACAGGACTTGAAACCAAGAAAATAAAAATAAAAGGGTAAATAAAGCACATGTACTAATTACTAATAAAGTACTATACACAGCAAATTTGAAAGTGTTAAATGAACACACACACTTGCTTAGTGTAAAAACAACACTGTAAGTGTCCACTGTTAACACCATTAGTGTCCCCCACACACATTTACACCAAGTTAGTGTTGAAACTACACTAGTTGTGTCAATATCTTAACACCAAGAGATTTATTTCCACACTAATATAGTGTTTATACAAACCCTGATTAAGGTTAAGTGTAATTTGACTAAAAATACATGTGCATTCAGTTAAATAAGCCAACACGCTGTATCAATTTGAAATTTTATTTTCAACACAGATGTAACAATTACACCAACACAAAAGAAGGTACAATATATTCACCATCATCTGACCCATATAAACACTGCAGATCTTCAAGCTGTTGGCTTTTACAAGGTCACCCAACTCACAGTATCTCTGTACTTTAAATGCATGATGTTCTGAAAAATGATCTGTGAAAAGTTTGTCGACAATAAAATACACAGTGCCGTCAATGACAAGTATTTTCCGAATCTGACTGAAAACAGGAATTTCATGTTCAATTTCATTGCATACAATGAGGTCTTGTCTATATTCTGTTCCATCTATTTTGACCCAGTTCATGGAATGCATGCTTGTCTGAATGGGATTATGTAGCATTCCTGCCAACTTTTCACCATTGTCAACATCATTCCAACAAAATGATTTCATTGGTCCACACTTAACTTGACTCAATGGTGTAGTTCCCTTTACAAAAGGCTTCACTACGATGTTGCGCTGCTAAGCGCTAGGGGAACAGCTTTAGCTGTGAGCCGAGCTGAATAAATGTGTGGAACACGTCAATGAACATTGACCGGAATTTATAGCCTCGGCTGATGTAATCATTAGATGCACCTGAGGCCAGGCTATAAATGGATACGTCACCAGGTGTCGTCAGAAACTCTTTTTTCAGAGCGATTCTGTTTCTGTGTGTTTCACACACCCTGTCAAAACTTTCTTTCCTCTGTTAGGAGATAGATTCAGTTAGGCAGTGTGCAGTGAACGTTGTTCTATTTTTCTCTTCTGTTTAGAAAATATTATATATATATATATATATATATATATATATATATATATAAAAAAAAAGAAAGAAAGAGAGAATGACTGAAAGCAAGCGGTGCCTGTTCCCTCTTCTTGCTCTATAGCTGAAGACGGCACACATCAGTTTTTGCTGTTTGTTTGGGGGTAGAGCACGCTGCTCTCGCGTTGCAGCAGGGCGTGCTCGCCTCGCTTGCTTCCGGAGTCAGCACTCACGAAAAGATCGTTCGTGGGGCTGCGTGCATGGATTTGGCTGAGGAGCAAGAGACGGGTTGATCCCTTTCTCTCACTCTCTCCCCAAACCCAGCTGGTCCTTCACATGATCTCGGCCGCTCCGACGCTTCTTCGGATCATGAGGTGGATCGCTATTCTCTTCCCGCCTCCGAGCTTTCCGTCCGCGATAAAAAATCTACGGAGGAATTGCTCGATGTTGTTACTCGTGCTGTTGCCAGATTGGACTGGCCACGCGAAAAGAGACCCCCAAACGCTCCAATTAGGGGATAGATTTTATCTTCCAGTCTAAGAAAGGGAACGCCTCATGGGTTCCTTCCCTTTCTTTGATAACCTCCTTGAAGAGCTTTTTCGCTCATGGAGAACCCCTAAAAAAAAAAAAAAAAAAAATATATATATTTTCTTCCCGTGTTCACATACCCTCGACGTCATTATATTCGACTATCGTGGGTGCTGAGGCACGGGGTATTCAGTGATGCCGCCGGTCGAAGAGACGCTTATGGGCTATCTCTCGCCGGGCTCGACATCGTCACTTAAGAAGCCCTCTCTCCCTCAAAGCCTTATAGGACAACCTCCACTTTAGTGGGAAGGGCTTATCAAGCAGCAGGTCAGGCTGGTGCTGCTCTGCACACTATGCTGTTTTTCAGGCATACCAGGCTGACCTCCTGGACGACCTGAGTGTGGGTTCTGCGCTTGACGAGCAAGCCTCAGACCCACCTCGGTCCTGACTGAAGGGAGGCTCAAAAGCAAAGCGTGGCGAGTCGTGCTCCTCCTCCCAGGGATTGGGGACAGTCTCGCCACCCTTGCCAGCCCTCAGGACTATAAATTCTAGTAAGAGAAGACCCTGACGATCTTGTGCTCTAGATTAGGGGTAGCTCCCTCGGGATGGGGCGCTGCTTCACTTCACCCCTCCCGGTACCCCCTCGAAGCCCCTCCATTCCCGCCACCTCTTGGTGTTTCGGGTTGCAGAGGCTTCCGTCAAAATTGGGTGTTTTCGCTGTTCCTGCATTTTATTCAGGACGCTAAACACCCGACAACCCTCAACAGGAAGTGTTAAAATATAATACCCATCTCAGAGATCCTGGCAGCGTGGAAACTTCTGCCGGATATATCCTTTCTGTGGGTCTTATAAGGGCATCAGGATTTAATTCTCTCGCCGCTTTCCGTGTTTCAACGGCGTGTTCTCACTACCGTAACCGGATTTCTTTTTTTTTTTTTTTTTGTAAAAAAAACTCTCAATCTCCTGGTTAAAGGGGCCATGGTATGTGTTCCCCTTCCAGAGAGAGAGTTAGGTTATTACACTAAATACTTCCCGCTTCCCATGGAGGGTGAGGGGTGGCGTCTGGCTTAGATCTTAAGCTTGAACTACCCGTGGGTGTTCAAGTCCAAGATGATGCCTGTCAAGACGGTCGTGTCTCAAGCCCTACAACTCGTTTGGCTGGTCACCATCGATCTTATGACGCACTTCTATACTTCATTTAGAAGTTCTGCCACAACATGGAAAGTTCCTGAGGTTCACTTCGGGGCTAAGTCTTCCAGGGTCAGGTTCTTTCACCCAGCCTAGCCCTTTTACCCGCACATTCACAATGCATGATGTAGCTGGCTCCTTGCGACTCCGGGCATCTGCATTCTGAATTACGTAGACGACTGGCTGATCCTAGCGCAGTTCCAGGAACTGACAGTTCAGCACAGGGACATCGTCTTAGCTCATCTGTTTCTCTGGGGTTGAGGCTCAACGCCAAGAAAAGCGTCCTCTCTCCCACTCAGAACACTGTCTATCGGGGCATCGTATGGAGTTCAATCACTATGCGGGCACAACTGTCTCCCGCTAGGATTGAGTCCATTCAGATCACCCTGAGCAAAGTCAGGCTAGGTTGCACTGTTATCAGTATCAACGATTTCCAGGTCTCAGGGCTAACGCGTCCACGGTGATCCCTCTGGACCTTCTGCTCATGAGACCGTTTTTGTTGTGGCCAAAAGCCAGGGATTTCTTCCAAGGGCCAAAACCCCTGGGCTAAATAGGGTTACGCGCCTCAGGCTTCGTTCCCTTTCTATGTGGTTCAGACCCCGGTTTTCTGCCTTGGGTCCCACTCTAGGTGCGTCTTGTTGTCGCAGACTGCTAACGACAGACGCCTCCCTGACGGGCGGGTAGCGGCCTTAAGTGGTCGTCCAGCTTAAGGGGATAGGAGGGTCAGCCAGCTCGGTTGTCACAGTCACTGTCTCGGGTTGATGGCTGAATTTCTGGCCCTGAAATACCTCCTCCTGAGGCTGCCATGTCTTGGTGCGGGTGGACAATACAGCGGTAGCCTCTTACATAAATCATCAAGGAGACCCACGTTCTTGTCATCTGTATTTCTGACACGCCGGATTCTCCTTTGGGCCCAGGGCAAGCTCCTGTCACTCAGGGCAATTTACATCCCTGGACGCCTAAATGTGGGAGCAGATTTGCTGTCCAGACAGAACATACCGAGGGGCAGTGGAAACTCCACCCGAGGTAGTACAACAAATTTGGGAGAGATTTTACAGAGCAGAAGTGGACCTCTTAGCCTCTCAAGAGACTGCGTAATGTCCCTCTACTTCTCTCTGAGTCACCCAGCCCCCTGGGTCTGGACGCCGATGGCGCATACATGGCCCAGAATGTGTCGGTATGCTTTTCCCCGGTTTCTCTGCTCCCGGGAGTCTTAGCCAGAGTTCAGCCAGCAAGGGTCTTGCCTCTTACTGATAGGCCTCACTGGCCGAACAGGATTTGGTTCTCAGAAATTATATCTCTCCTCGAAGGCTCGCCTTGGGCGATTCCGGACAGGAGGGACCTTCTGTCTCAGGCACAGGGGATGATATTTCATCCCCGGCCTGAATTGTGAAACCTTTCATGTCTGGCCCCTAAGGGTACCAAATGAGGTTCACAGGGTTTTCTCTTGAGGTTATTGAGACCATTTCAAGTGCTAGGGCTCCCTCCACTTGGAACTGATCTGGGTAGATTTTACAGGGCAGAAGAGGACCTCTTCAGCCTCTGTTGATAGCGCAATGTCTCCTCTACTTCTCCCGAGTCGCCCAGTCCCCCTCCCCTCCCCTTGGAAGGGGCTGAACGTAGTAACGCAAATGCACCTGCATGCGTTTCCTTCTACTAAAGTTCTTATTACAGAACCAGCTAACTGCCAGTTTGTTTCAGTTCTGGATTTTCTGTAGAAAGAACTGTCAGCGGGCACTTGCCTCGCCACTGCCAGGTTCTATGTGGCCACTGCGGTTTGCCACGGCTTGGTGGGCGGGTGGCCTCAAAGAGGCATCCTCATTATTGCCCGGGCCTACGAGGCAGCGGTCAAGCTTCGCCAGTAGGTTTCAGGGCGCACTCTACCAGAGGGCTCTCCTCCTCTAAAACCTTGGCTAGAGGTCTCCCTCTGCAGCAAGTTTGTGATGCGGCAGGTTGTCCTCTCCGCACACATTCATTGGATTTTTATAGTTTGGATGTTTTGCCACTCCGGGCTCTTATGCCCTTGAGTCGACATCTCAAGCTCATGTCTGGACAAGTTTGTGATGCGGCAGGCTGGTCCTCTCCGCTCACATTCATCAGTTTTTATGACAAGTTTGTGTTGCGATAGGGTTCTCTTCGCACACATTCATCGAACTTTATGGGTTAGATGCTTTGCTACTCCGGACTCTTATGTCCTTGAGTCGACATCTCAGCCCATGCCTAAACAAGTTTGTGATGCGGCAGGTTGTCCCCTCCGCACACATTCATTGCACCTTTTTAGTTTGGATGTTCTGCACTCCGGGCTCTTATGCCCTTGAGTCGACATCTCAGCTCATACCTGAACAAGTTTGTGATGCGGCAGGCTGGCCCTCTCCGCTCACATTCATCAGTTTTTATGACAGGTTTGTGGTGCGATAGGGTTCTCTTCGCACACATTCATCGAACTTTATGGGTTAGATGCTTTGCTACTCCGGGCTCTTATGCCCTTGAGTCGACATCTCAGCTCATGCCTGAACAAGTTTGTGATGCGGCAGGCTTGTCCTCTCCGCTCACATTCATCAGTTTTTATGACAGGTTTGTGGTGCGATAGGGTTCTCTTCGCACACATTCATCGAACTTTATGGGTTAGATGCTTTGCTACTCCGGGCTCTTATGCCCTTGAGTCGACATCTCAGCTCATGCCTGAACAAGTTTGTGATGCGGCAGGGTTCTCTTTGCACACATTCATCAAAATTGAATGGTTTAGATGTTTATGCTACTCCGGGCTCTTATGCCCTTGAGTCGACATCTGAAGCTCATGTCTGAGACCTCTCGCGTTTTTGTGAGTACACTGCACAACCGTAGGGGTCCGGACAGCCCCAAGCGCGCGGCGTGGGTATTGCGTTCCCTAAGCTTAGCAGCGCAACATCGTAGTGAAGCCTTTTGTAAAGGGAACGCCTCGGGTTACATGTGTAACCCTTGTTCCCTGAAAAAGGCGGAACGAGATGTTGCGCTGCTTTGCCGCACTGGGGCGTCCCAGGACTGCTCTTCAAAAAGAAGTATCTGACGACACCTGGTGACGTATCCATTTATAGCCTGGCCTCAGGTGCATCTAATGATTACATCAGCCGAGGCTATAAATTCCGGTCAATGTTCATTGACGTGTTCCACACATTTATTCAGCTCGGCTCACAGCTAAAGCTGTTCCCCTAGCGCTTAGCAGCGCAACATCTCATTCCGCCTTTTTCAGGGAACAAGGGTTACACATGTAACCCGAGACGTTTCCCAAAGATAGCCTATTGACATCTGATTACTTTTTGCCAGAGATTTGGTGATGTTTTGAAATTCTTTAGTGTATTCTTAAAAACTTTATGCTTGGCCTCGAACCTCATGCTCCACATCTAGAGAGTAGTTGTGGCACACATGAAAATACTGCAGACTACTGAGTGTTGAGTTTCTTTTGAGGCCATGTGTTGACTTGAGTTGAGGGTCAGATTCTAACTTGCTGCAGTGCTGGTCATAAATTGAACAATCACGCAAAATAACCCTAAAATCATCCTCATTGTAAACTAACTGGACATCAGCTTTTTCAGTTAAACATAGACGACAGGAGTAATGTTCACTAAATGATTCTGTGAACCCAAGTATTGAGTGCATCCCCAAGTTGTCTCCAATTACTTGACATATTGTGCCATAAACTCTACTCGTTGATATGGGTAGTTCAATACCATCTGTCTCTAGAACCTTTATGTCACGAATCAATGGTTCCAAGATGGGGTCAAATCCATACTTTTTCACATCCTGCGCATGAAATAGAGCAATCAAATGGATATTCATCAGTCTTGAATTAAATTTGGGAGGTAGATTTCGAAGCACAAAATAAAGAGCACCAACCTTGTGTACCCCACGTTTAGAGCCAAGAGGGTTTGCGGTTTCAAATTCATCATAGTACACCTGAATTTGTAAAGCACTGGGATGTTTTGAGAATAATGGATGGCTCTGGAAGTAACTTCCATCACAAAAGTCCTCAAAATGTGATTTCTGCCTTCCTGTAAATTCTGTCAGCAGAGTACATACATCTACATTTCGACACATAAATTTTAATGTTTCCAAAATTGGGACATACACATATGTATCTTTTACTAGGACCTGATCATAACATCCAGTCTTTTTGTTTCTCCTCATATCATATCTCATGCCAAGCACAATTTCAACAGGCTCCACAACACCCCATTTGTCAACGAAATAATTAGTCCTTTTAGTTTCGGTGTTAAACATGGAAAAGGGACTCTCAAAATGCCCTAAACTATCTTCGACAGCTGATCTGACAGGGTTATTAAGAGGAATGACAGAAATCACATCTTGATGAGTTTGGTTATACAGTTCTGTGGTGAGGTCCTCAAGGTCTGAAACAACTGATGATACCAAGCTTTTGGCTACTCCACTGCACTGTAATTTGGCCACAATTGAGGCACATATATCTGCTGTCTCTCTCCTGGAAAAGGTAACATTCTCAATGAGAGCAACATGCCATCAACAGCATGAAAACTGTTCAAATGCTTTCGAAACCCAGAATATGAGCAAAACTGCCGACTACAGCCAATCTGCGCACACAACAACTTAAACTTTAACGAAGTATAGAAACTGTGTGTGACTCTTAAATGAGATATCAAAGAGTGGCTGTTTGCATGCAAACTTTTACAGATGAAACACTTTAACATTTAAACTAATTTAAAAGCTTTGCACGCAGTTCCCTTACTCTGGGAGACTCACTTGAAAGACCAACATCTATGTTGTAAACTGTGGTCTGCAGGAAGGTAAAGAAGTTGACCAGGGCTTCCTCGTAGGACAAGTTGAAGACATAGTGAACTTTGAAAAGTTCATCAAAGGCACTCAAGGCGCTGGTTCCAGAGCAAGGGATAAGGCGCTTGTCCACAACGATGTAAAAGTGGTCGATCCTGCCCTTGATCCTTCCTGATCCAAGTAGAAATGGCTGGTGGCCCTCCCTCCCACTGAGATGGCCTTCAATACTGGTGCAGGACTGAAAAAAATAAAAAATAAATAAGATTAAACTTTACAATTTGAAATGATAAATGCATTAAACATGGTGCCTGGTAACTTGCTCACATTCAAATTAAATAAAAGATAGAATTAAAATCAATAAAAAAAAAACACATGACACACCTTAACCCAATATGTGCCTGACAAAACCAGTTGGTATCATGCTTTGTGCATTACAGTGAAATGATAACGTCATTAAAGGAATCCCCCCACCACCAGAAAAAAAAAACAATTGGCTGATACACCCTCAGCCAAACCAAGCTACGTAACTGACTTACTTCATTAGAACACAAACAAAGAGTTGTACATGGAAATCGAGAGCTGTGGGTCAATAGAATGCAAGTGAATGCATGCAATCAGTTAGAGATTCTAAAAGGTACATTTAGACAGTAACATTATGCCAGCAATCCTGGTCCTATGGACCAAGGCTCTGCACATGTTGTATGTCTCCCTTATTCAACAAACCTGTTTCAGATCTTCACCTCATTAGGTAAGAGCTTTATGAACTAAACTAAAGAGTTAGTTCACCCAAAGATGAAAATTCTGTCATTTACACAAACTCAGGTTGTTCCAAACCTGTATACATTTCTTTGTACTGCTGAATACAAAGATATTGAAGAAAGTCTGTAAACAGGCTGCTTTGGGCAGCCATTGACTTCCATAGTAGAAAAAAAAACAAAAAACTATGAGAGTCAATGGCTGCCCAAAGTGGCCCGTTAACAAACTTTCTTCGAAATATCTTCCTTTGTGTTCAGCAGTACAAAGAAATGTTTACAGGTTTGGAACAACCTGAGGGTAAAAGTTTTGGGTGAACTATCCTTAAGTGTCTCAGGTCAGAGAGACAAAATGTGCAGAGGGTTCAGTCCCAAGGACCATGAATAAAAACCACTGCATTTTTGGGTTTCTAACACAAATCTTAATTTAAATGTTCACAATGACTTTGCAACAGTATTGTTAGTTTTACCTTATGAAAATGCACAAGTCTGTCAACAGCCTCTGTTGGACTGATCTTAGTTTTCTTCCTTCCTGGAGAAGGAGGCAGGAGATGCAACAGCAGCAGGACAGATGACATGTCACTGTCCCAATCTGAATGAGTAGATGTTTAGGGGTAGGTGGGCGATTTAGGATAAAACAAACAAAGATTTAGTCCTCACAACAACAACAAACCAGAGCAAATATGAAATTATGACATCATCACAAATCATGCCAACCATTTTCAGATCCTTGTCCACCTGCTGCATTGAGAAGACACCGAATTTCTGCTGTTGAAGTAAGTGACTTGGCTTCGTTGATGATCTTTTGCTTGAATGCCGTCTCCCACCTCTGAAGAAACTTGGAGGTCTCAGCATTGAACAGCAGAGCAAAGTCCTGATTTATCTAATGACAAAGCATATTACAAGATTTCTAAGAGGTTACTTGGACTTTTTCATCCTTTACCACCCAAATGGATAGTGCGCGCATATTGTTTTGATAGACTAAGAAATCATGAATGTATTTACTTGAATTCTTTCAAAACTTATCACTACGTCTGAAAGGCATGTACGAGCAAGAGTGATAAATATATGAACGAATGAGTCAAAGTAGCAATTATGTTAAAGAGTAACCTTATAAGATACTAAAACAAAGCAGGCATATCTAAAACACTTAAAACAATCTTTGAAAAGAATAAATGTTTTATTTATCAATCCTTTTATATCCAAATATATTGGGAAGACATCAAGGACGTCAGCTGAGCTTTCAGGATTATGCACCAGTTCTTGTCTATGCTTAAAAGTTTCCTTCATCTTCTGCATAACTTCAGCTTCATCAGCTGTGTGGACAAGGAAAGAAATTGCCTCTCTGCATGCATCTCCTTCAAGTTGTTGCACATCATCTATCCTCCTCCGTCGACTTGGTCCTCCACCTTCAGTCATCTCCAAGCGAACACGTTTTGGGTTCTTCCTCGACAAAGTTTTAAGGTGCCAGGAGATGAACCCTGTTCCCTTTTCCGGATCGTAGAAATGCTCCTGTCAAAAAGACAAGAACACTTTCTGTAAAATCTGAACAGTCATTATGTTACATAGATAGATAGATAGTAGAAACTGCTATTACATGCCACAAAAAAGGAGTAAATAACTTCATGTCAAACTAGATTGTATTTCAAGTACATCAATACAAACGATTCTTACATAGCCCTTTGTTGAAAACGGGTCTCTCAGGCTAGGAAAGAGAGAAATAATGCCCAAGGCATAAGTTTCCCGCTGTTTGCGGGTGGGGATCCTCCTGCAAAGTAAAAAAAAAGGGTTAATGGTAAACTTAACCTTGTTTTCTACATCAATTGACACAGCTGTGTGTATTTCTTGCATCGGTGCATTGAAGTCTTACCCATGAATATCGGTCATGTGCAGGGGTGCTGGCAGAAATTCTGGGCCCTATGGAAACCAAAATTTCTGGGCCCCCTACATTTTTTACAGATAAAATTTAACCCAATAAACATGCCCATTATACTTTAAAAAAGATACTTGGTGCATTGCATAGTTAAAATGTCTAAAGATGAGTACAAAGCCTACAAAAACAAGAAAAAAATATAGAAATATGTACTTGTTTACATAAAAGGGAGAACATGTATTATCTCAATTGCAATTGCAAGCACAACAGAACATAATGTACACATATTGACATATACTTTACATGAACAAGCTTTAGCTGGGTCAAACTGCTCAATTAGGAAACATCAGCTAGAACTAACCCATAATTAAATCAGTCCAGGAATAAAACAAGCTAGGCCAAAAGGGCTCAAAATCAAGACACACCAGGAGTAATGCCAGGCCTAAACCAGTCCAGGACTAAACAAGTACTGAACCAGACATCAACGGTTTGTTATCCAGGTCTAACAAAGTTATGTTCAACATCACTTTATAATGGCCCAGCGGCGTACCTTTCTGCTGGCAAAATCATGTATCAAATAATCAAAGTTCAGCTTTCTTGCCAGTTTGCTTTCAATGGATAGTATGGCAAGGTGACAAAGTCTATTCTGCAACATAGCAGACCACAGATCATTTTTTATCAGTTTCAGCTTACTGAATGCTCTCTCGCCACCAGCAACAGTCACAGGCAGTGTGCAAAATACTCACAAAACTATGCAGACCTGCCCAAAAATACTCTGCAGCTGCATCTTGTAAATGCTGTTGAGCAGATCAATTGGTGACAGACACCCTGGGAAAGTGGCCCTATATACAGAGTTGAGGTGTCTGACTTAATCTTCAAATTCACAAGTCAGATCAGTGTTGTATTTTGAAATCAATAGGAGAACGAGGTGCTGACAATAAAGCTGACTCTACATCTGTATAAGTCAAACACACACACACACACACACACACACACACACACACACACACGTAATAATAACCATATTATTTTTATTGGCCTATTTAGTTTTCTTAATATAAAATATTAAATTATCTACTTTGTAAACTCCTTATAGCCAATGGTTACTACAGACACATGTTTTATTCAATTTTATATAATTTTTTCTGGGGCATTTTAGTCACATTAAGAACGTCAAGTTTGACAGCATCGATCGTTGCAGCAGCACTGTCACTTCACAGAACACACGACACACACACGGCAAACTGATTTTGTAATTTTTGAAGTGTGTAGATTACTTTTTGTTTGTGAAGTTATCATCATGTGGCGAACACAGTAGATAAGACGTGTTTAGATGCTTCAATCTTCGTGAAGTTTCGCGCTCAGGCTTACCTTGTTCGGCTGAGACGGGGGGAAGGAGGAAGTGGGTGTGCAGCAGCCGCTGAATCTGTGTCTACGAGACATGATAACCCCGGAGACAGCAGAGATGTTATTGTTTGTTGGATAATTCAGTAATTATTTTACTAAGCTAGCTAGATAAAAGCAGGTCATGTAGCAACAAAAATAAGTAACTCTGAAAGTTTTGGAATAAAGGAATAGGGCAAGCTACCTTTCTTTTTGAAAAACTGTGTGACAACTGTCGACTTCGGCGTTCTCGGTCTTCTCTTTCCTTCTTTTCTTTCCGTTTTTGATGCCCTGACTTCGTCATAGCAAGTGCAATAAGCAAGAGACGCTACACTAGCGATCGTAAATCGGACAGCGCAGGTGGAATGAACCATTGTGAGGGGGAGGGGTGTGCCTGAAACAGTAAATACATTATTTGTTTTTTAAATATTAAATCTATGGTCAAAACGGACAAAATACACATTTAGTGTATGAGAGGCCCTAGCACATTTAATGTATGTATAAAAAAGAGAAAAGAATTAAGAAAAGAAAAAGGGGGTCTGCTCTTCTGAGCCCTAAATCAGCCTGGGCCCTTAGAATCGTCCTAACCTTCCACCCCTTTACGGCGCCCTTGGTCATGTGACAGACAACAATATTAACAAGCTGACGTCTGGTGCTGTGCTTTAAAGTTTAAGTTGTCTGGTATTCTTCAAGCACTTCCTCACCACTTCCTGATCCAGTGCATCTTGGACAATCGGATTAAACATAACCACAATACAGGTGAACACATGAAGACTACTAAAATGGTGAAATAATTATTATATGGACATGTTAACCATAAGGGAAAACATGCATACATACCCGTTTTGCTTTTTCAGCATCTATGTTAAAACTGTTGCTGACCACTGCCGTTTGATTTTGCACTGCTCTCTCGGTCTCTTCACGGTCAGTTGAAGAGAGGGAAAGAGTATCAGTGCATGTGCTGGGGGTTGAGCATCTTGTGGGTGAAAACGTATCGGTTACCTAACGTAACCTTGGTTCTCTCTAGATGAGGGAACGAGTATTGCGTAAGCTAGCTTACACTACGGGAAAGATTCATCTTTTCTGAGATATTGAAGCCAAAAAATTATCCTTAATTTTTGTATCCATTGTCAACGCAGTGCGGCAGCTGCAGACCTTGAGCGGGCTATCTAGCGAGCTCATAGGTTGCTCTGCGGCAACTGCTGCAGCCTATAGACGAGCTTGGGCGAACTCGCATCCAATGAGAGGCGTCCGGCGCTCACTGCATCAAAGCCCGCCAAAATGGGCATGACTAGAGTGCATATAAGCGTAGTTCGTGAGGCTGGAACCCTGGTTTTCATTGACTGAAGCGAAAAGTCGCACGTGGCGCGAAGCACGGCCGGCTACGCAATACTCATTCCCTCATCTAGAGAGAACCGAGGTTACGTTAGGTAACCGCTACGTTCTCTTAAAAGAGGTTCTCTCGTATTGCGTAAGCTAGCTTACGCTCACGGGAACCCATTGTCAACGCCGTCGCGCCAAGCATCCACTGTATGAGCCCCAGGGAATTAAGGGGGACCCGGGGAGCCCTTATGAGTGGGGAAATAATATTTGGCCGGCAAGAATGCGGGTCATTGATTGTGTAATACATAAGCACATAGTGGGAAGGGAGCGACAGAGCGGCGGTGCCGGTCTGTGTGGAATGTGACCCATCAGTGCAGCTCACCAGGGGAGCTGTAGCGTATTAAACCGCTAGTAGTTTTGCCTGCAGAGCGGGCACTTCCATATTGTAAAATCTGACAAAGGTGGAGGGGGAAGTCCATCCCGCTGCCACACATATGTCGTGAATGGAAATCCCGCTGGACCATGCCCACGAGGATGCCATGCCTCTAGTGGAGTGAGCCCTAATGCCCAACGGGCATGGCAGGTCTTTTGACGCGTATGCAGCAGCAATAGCGTCCACTATCCATCTAGATAGTGTCTGTTTCGAGGCGGCGAGACCTTTGGTGCGCCCTCCGAACGAAACAAAAAGCTGCTCAGAGCGTCTGAAAGCGGCGGAGCACGCAGTATACAATCTCAGTGCTCTGACTGGGCAAAGGGTTCAGAGCAAAAGGGTTCGCTATCGGGTGCTGGCAGCGCCGATAGGGAAATGACCTGTGCTCTGAAAGGAGTACCGATCACCTTGGGAACATAGCCGTGTCTAGGCTTTAAAATGACCTTGGAGTCACTTGGTCCAAACTCAAGACACGCAGCGCTGACAGACAGCGCGTGAAGGTCTCCCACACGTTTGACTGATGACAGGGCAGTCAGAAAAACGGTTTTGAGTGAAAGGTATTTCAAATCCACGGATTGAAGTGGTTCGAAAGGGGGGGGCTTTCATAGTTTCGAGAACTATAGAAAGATCCCAGATAGGAACCGATGGGGGCGCGGGGTTCATCCTTCTAGCTCCCCTGAGGAAGCGGATGACCAGCTCGTTTTACCCCATGACTGGCCGTGCAGGGGTTCAGCGAACGCCGCAACGGCCGCCACATACACTTTGAGCGTGGATGGGGATCTGCCCTTATCCAGCAGCTCTTGTAGGAATACGAGCAGCGATGACACCCCACATGTCCGCGGGTCCAGGTCTCTGTCGGTGCACCATTTTGAGAACACAGACCATTTTGACGCATAAAGTCTTCTCGTGGAAGGGGCTCTAGCGTGTATGATGGTGTTTATTACTCCTTCTGGCAGAGCGACGGGTAGTCGTTGATCACCCACACATGCAGCGCCCAGCGCTCTGGGTGGGGATGCCAGATTGTGCCGCAAGCTTGAGAGAGGAGATCTGCTCTCACTGGGATGGGCCACGGCGCTGTCAGTGACAGCTGCGTAAGCTCCGGGAACCATGTCTGATTCTCCCAACGCGGGGCTATGAGGAGCACCGAGTGACGCGTTGCCCTGATCCTCTGCATTACCTGTGGCAATAGCGAGACGGGAGGGAAGGCCTAAAGCGGGCGCCTGGGCCAGTCCTGGGCCAGCGGCGTCCTCGCTCGAGAAAAATATTGGGCAGTGAGAGTTCTCTTTGGACGCTAAAGAGGTCTATCTCTGCTCTGCCGAATAGGTGCCATAACGTCTGGACTGTTTGAGCGTGCAGGGACCATTCCCTGGGGGAATATTGTCTCTGGACAGTCTGTCCGGGCCGTCGTTCAGGTGGCCTGGCACGTGCGTCGCCCTCAGCGAGCGCAGGTGGCACTGGGACCATCTCAGTATGCGTTTCGTCAAATGGAAGAGGTTCCTGGATCTGACACCGCCCTGACGGTTTAGGTAGGATACCAC
Organism: Xyrauchen texanus; assembly: GCF_025860055.1. Classification (NCBI taxonomy): domain Eukaryota; kingdom Metazoa; phylum Chordata; class Actinopteri; order Cypriniformes; family Catostomidae; genus Xyrauchen; species Xyrauchen texanus. Next base: position 4,625,766 of record NC_068278.1, on the reverse strand, counting down.
AGATCTGTTGTCCGAACGGTCCAGGACGTGGTGACCCTGAATGATCGGGAGAAAGCGCACGAGCGCGTACTCAACTGCTATCATTTCCAGACAATTTATGTGAAGGAGCTTTTCCTGAACTGACCATAGGCCGAAAACCGGAGAGCCCTCGCAGACCGCGCCCCAACCCGTGTTGGACGCGTCTGTCGAGATGACTTTTCGGCGAGATACAGCTCCCATTGTCACTCCCCGCTGATACCATTCGGCCACTGTCCAGGGCTGCAGAGCTGATATACAGGTCTGAGTCACCTTGATGGGCTGGCGGCCTGTGGCCCAAGCCCGGCGAGACGCGTGGGTGTTTAGCCAATGCTGAAGCGGGCGCATGTGCAGTAAACCCAGCTGAAGTACTGCTGCGGCTGAGGCCATGTAACCTAGCACTCTCTGGAATTTCTTCAGAGGCGTGAGGCTGTTCATCTGAAAAGATGCGGCTAGTCGCTGAACACGGCGCGCGCGCTGTGTAGATAAGCGAGCCGTCATTGCCACGGAGTCTAGTTCTATTCCCAGGAAGGAAATTGTCTGACTGGGCTGTAGTGAGCTCTTGGTCCAATTGACTGCAAGACCCAAACTGTTCAGATGGCTGAGGAGAACTGCTCTGTGAGACAGAAGCTCCATATGTGACTGTGCCATAATCAGCCAGTCGTCCAAATAGTTCAGAATTCGCAAACCCTGACTCCACAGGGGTGCGAGCGCCGCATCCATGCACTTCGTGAAAGTACGGGGTGCTAAGTACAGGCCGAACGGGAGGACGGTGTATTGATAAACCTGGCCGTCGGGCTGAATCTCAAGAATGGCCTGTGACGGGGATATATCTGAATCTGAATGTATGCATCTTTCAGATCGAGAGAAATAAACCAGTCCCTCTGGCGCACATGCGCGAGGAGTTTCCTGATTGTAAGCATTTTGAACGGTCTTTTTGCAAGCACCTTGTTCAAAACCCTGAGATCTAATATGGGTCTGAGGCCGCCGTCTTTCTTGGGAACAAGAAAATAACGGCTGTAAAGCCCCGACTTCGCTCAGAGAGGGTGGCACTTTCTCTATGGCCCTTTTGCACAGAAGGCTTGCTATTTCTGAACGAAGCATGCACGCTGCTTCCGTGTTCACAGTGGTTTCGAGCACGCTCTGAAGCGAGGAGGGCGGCGATCGAACTGTAGCAAATAGCCCTGTTGTATTGTGCTTAACACCCACTTGGATATCCCTAGAATAGCTTCCCACGCTTTGAAGCGTAACGCTAGAGGGTGAATGGCCAATTCGGCTCTGATTGCCGCACACAGAGCTGAACAAAATGTGTGAGCGCGTTTAGTGTGTTCATGCATGATTGCTCGCAGACAGCATGAACAGGCTGTTTTGTGAGTGACTTCCCAATTGGAATGAATGGGAAAGAGTCACATCTGTTACGTGATGCACAAGCATAGTCATGGGCACGGGACTTACACACAGAGGAATGTTTGCTGGCCGTGTAACAGAGCGGGCAGAGAATGGGTGCGCGCACGTATTCGTGGGCGCATTTATTGACTCTAGCGCTCGAGCGGTTCGTAACCGCTTTATGTGAGCGTGCTCTGGTGGGGACACGAGACATGCAGTGCTTGTGTGCAGAAGTGAACACTGGATTGTGGGCACATTTTCTACACATAGGGATGGTCGTGTGACAGAGCGGCCAGAGAATGGGCGCTACGACGCATTTGTGGGCGCCTTCATTGACTCTGACGCTCGAGCGGTTCAGTAACCGCTTTATGAGAGCGTGCTCTGATAGGGGCACGGGATGTGTTATGCTTGTGTGTAGGGGCGAACACTGGGTTGTGGGCACATTTTCTACACATAAGACATGTTTGCTCTTTACAAGATTTATTTGGGTCGCCGTGAAAACGGCGTTTGAGTGCAGGCAAGCGGGCAGTGTCACCGGCTTGTTGGCTGCTAAATTCACCACTGTAGTAGCCTGAGAGAAGGGGACTGACAGGGGGCAAAGCTTTGACGGTTCGTTTGTTCAACAAAGTTAGGAAGACTTCGGTTGCTCTGGTTTCAGCGTTACCTTAAATCGAGGCCCGCGGGGGGGCGGCGGTCTGCGGCGGCTGTCTGAGCGCGATCGAGGGCGGCCGCCCTGTCGACGCTGAGAAGTCTGAGATTGTTGAGCTGGGCGCTGTGAAGAGGCTCGTGCAGGAGGCTGATCACGTGAGCGGCCTGCAGAGGAGCTAGCGCGATGAGGCAGAAAGAGATTCATGGCTTGTGTGCAAGAGATCGCATCCGCCTTCGGCGAGGGTGAGCTCTGCATGCCCCAGTCCCAGGCAGAGAGTGCAGATGATGTGGCGGTCTCCGGTGCTGAGAGGAGCGCGGCATGAGGCGCAAGTGGAGCGAGGCATCTTAAAAAAGACGCTCGTACTCTTTTGTGAAGTTCTTAAGAACTAGCTTGCTTTTAAAAAGGATACGTCGCCGGATGGCGTAGCTCGCAGGACGGCTGAAGGTGGCGAAGACGGCCGGCTTCTTCGAGCGTTGTCCACGCTTGCTTGATGCCCCTCGAACGGCGACGCGGCTTCCAGTTCAGTGATGCGAAGAGCTTCGCCTGAAGAGATGAAAATCGTGGTTCCAGCCTACGAACTACGCTTATATGCACTCTAGTCACGCCCATTTTGGCGGGCTTTGATGCAGTGAGCGCGTGGACGCCTCTCATTGGATGCGAGTTCGCCCAAGCTCGTCTACAGGCTGCAGCAGTTGCCGCAGAGCAACCTATGAGCTCGCTAGATAGCCCGCTCAAGGTCTGCAGCTGCCGCACTGCGTTGACAATGGATACAAAAATTAAGGATAATTTTTTGGCTTCAATATCTCAGAAAAGATGAATCCCGTAGCGTAAGCTAGCTTACGCAATACGAGAGAACCTCTCGTAAGAGAACTCTTGACAGAGAAAAGCAAAACATCATTTTAATGTTTTCTCTAAAGGCATCAAATCAAACAGGGCTTTGTCTAAATGTTCTTTATTTCTGAAGCAATAATTTTCCATCACAAATCAAATTAAAGGGTTAGTTTAGCAAAAATGAAGTCATTAATTACTCACCCTCATTACTTCCAAACCCGCAAGACCTCCGTTCATCTTTGTAAAGACAGATTAAGATATTTGATGAAATCAGAGGCCTAGTGCTACGTGGATAGCATAGTAGAATGACATGGAAGAGAAGAGATTGTTGAATAAAGTCGTTATTTTTGCCCACTGAAGGTATTCTCGTAGCTTCATAACATTAAAGTTGAACCACTGGAGTCACATGGACTATTTTAACGATGTATTTACTACCTTTCTGGGCCTTGAAGGTGGCAATTACGTTGCTGCCTATGGATGGTTCAGAAAGCTCTCGGATTTCATCAAATATCTTAATCTGTCTTTACAAAGATGAACGAAGGTCTTACAGGTTTGGAACGACATGAGGGTGAAAAATGACATTCATTTTTGGGTGAACTAACCCTTTAAAATAACAATAAAAATAGTAAAAATAAGGATACACCCTTGTAAGTTCTCATTCTGCTATATCTAGCTGCAGTTGACACTTAACCACCAGATCCTTTTGTCCACCTTTTCATCACTGGATCTCAAAAACTCCAGTTCCCCATTTTAGATATTAACCCAAACTAATCTGTGACAATGTTCAATAAACTGCTAAAAACTCATAAGTGAGCACTTAATTGTATCCTGCTAATGTTGTAGCCTGGATTATTTTAGACAATGTTTACATTATTAACACTTCTCATATTATTGCCACCTCATGATGAATCCCTTGTTGTATTAGCGTCTGCTAAAGGTAAATGTGTTTATCTGACCCAAATGAATTTTGTCCCCAGGATAATTACACTGGAGTCCTTGAAAGTATGTCTTAAGTGTTATTATAGACTTACCCTCAGACAAACCAGCAGAAATATTTTCTTCCGGACATCTTACAGTTAGGCATAAGTGTGGACTGCCTTCAATCAATTCATGGAAGATGTCCTCTTCCACATTGGTGTCGGTGTCATCAAAGACTTGAAGAGCTGCAGTTCTTGTTAACCCAAATTTACTCTTGACTGAAAAGTAATTTTAACAATAGCATGAAAAAAATATAGTTTAATTTGTTAACATGGACTAAGAATGAACAATACTTCTATAGCATTTGTTAATGTTAATCTCAACATAATACATTATAAAAATCAAAAGTTGAATGTGTTAACATGAATGTACTATGAACTAAAATGAACAAACAAACAGTTCTAATTTTAACGTTATTTTATATTTTTAAAGTTATTTAATGTTAGTTAACACATTAATGTTAACAAATGAGACCTTATTGTAAAGTGTTAACATACGCAAGCCCTGTGGACTTGAGTGGGCTTATACCTGAAGCATATTGCTCTATGACTAAGTACATTTCTAAGAAGTAGCACAAGCTTCTTAACTTACCTTCATTGAGAAAATCTTGGAATGTACAATCGCTGAGCAATTTCACAAATTTCTTTACACCTTGATACTGAACTTTAACCAGCATGATGAAAGCTGTTGGTCAAGAAAAATGCAGATTGTGACGCTGTTAATATTAAAGAAGTTCCAGCGAGCCGCTGTTGTAACAAGCTCCATTTGTCACCCCACAAATGTTACATTAAAGTGAAATTGCAGCAAATTAATTCGTATCTACTAACGTTAATTGTATACATTACATATGAAGCGTGCACGTCAAACACGCGTCTCATATGATGAGCAAACATTAGTTCATACAAACATCGGATAGTAATACGCTGGCAGAAAGTTCAGCAAAACGTTTCCTGCTTGATTATCTGATAATTTATCTCCGCTGACTTTTACCTTGCAGACAAGAGTAATCGCTATATAGGCCTACTTGTAAATTCCTGACCATCAGAAGCTGCGCGTTCAAGGTCCACGTAAAAAAATAAATAAATAAAGATTTGCGCGTTACTGCTGCTCACTTAAACAGTCAGAGACTATTTGTGGAACAATGCACAGTTATACTAAAATATAGGAGATAAAAATGCATTACAATGCTATTAATTGGCAGCACAACGTGAGCCCCAGGAAGGGGAATATGGATGCGTAATTTGCGTTAATTTAACTCATTAAACAGTTAAGTTAAACAAATCATAGAAATCACCCTATTATCTATCCCAGATTCTAAAATATAAGAAAACTTAAGATTAAAACGGCTAACTAACTTAAATTATGCAACTCTTAAATTACCTGAATGTGCCAGCAAACTAGCAAACTAGCCTCGAGATCCGTGGTCTTCATGTTATCTGAAAGGAAATACTGTTAGCACTCAGGCAATGTTGAGAAACGTACTAATATTATTCTGAATGGTGAGAAATGTAAACTAAACATGAACATTTTTAAGTGGTTATAAAATATTATACCTGTTTGAACACTCCTCTCCTCGTGGTCGTCCGCCATTAATCAAAGAGGAAATAGTGTGCAAGGACCGGAAATTGGGTCAACTCATCACCAGTGTCAATTATGTCAACTTGCTGTAATTACGCTGACTCCGACCACTGATTTACACTGCAAGTGTTGATGCCATTCAAATCAACACCAGAATCAACACTTTTTAACTCGGATAAATTAACACCATAAAAACAACTCTAAACTACACTGGATATTTTGCTGTGTACAAAAAGTAAATAGTATTAGGCTATAGGTAATGGACTTCTTAGAATTAAGGGAAAGAAATATCAGCTGACAATCGCAGCCAACGAGCATTAAGTTGTGTCATCAGCAAGTCATTTCACATCATGCTTTTGATCAGCGCAGTCGGTGGAGAGCAACTGCGCGCGACTGCAGAATCCGACACGTGCGCCTTGCGCTCGCGAGAGCTTTTTGACATACGTCAGCATGACATCAGAGCAAGGTGGACCGCTCTCGGACACATTTCTAACCGGCATGCATTACGTGCTGATCACCGATGATCGGTTCTGCGCAAATTTTGCTCATCTCAAACAAGCCTAATAACTCGTGTGCGTGTGCAGAAAATAACTTGCGCGTGTGTACAGTTCTGCGCGCGTGCAGTGGGACTTGTTAATTTGTGTTCACAATCATATTTTTTGTGCTCGAGTTTGTGATTTGCAAGTTCTGCAGGTTTAAATTTTACATGCGAGCTGTGTCATGGTGCTCACAATGTTGAAATTCACTTGCGCACTGTGTTTTTGCGCTTGCGCTGTTTTGTCCAACATTAAACGCCATAAGTAAATCTCTCGTGATATCCCCTCTGGCTCCTCCCATTCAAATGAAGGATAACGGTGATGAAGATGCATTTATTTTTCACGCCCAGTAACCCCTTAACCAATCACATGTGCCTTAACTTATATCGTCATGAGTATCTGGCAGATTTCAGAAATAAAATCGGTGATTGGACGGCAAAGACACGGAGACAGGAACCATGGGAATAATTGTTCCCAAATTTGAACGCTCCGGCTGGAAAGGGTTAAAGGTCTTAACAAAGATTGCATCCGCACCTCAGTTGATGTATATATTGAGTGGGGACACATTGTTTGCATTTTTTAATGGGATTCGACAGCAAAAGACCTCAACCAACTCATGAACTCAGTCCCCGCCCATTCTGGACTCAGACTCAGAACTGTTGGAAATCATTCAACAATGGAGCTTGGAGGCCCTCTATTGGACATTTCTTGCAATTGCCACTAAGACAATTAACAGACAGTGGATTAAACATGGGTTTTCTTGTCTTTTTACATTTCAGGTGATTTTTTTACTGTATTTTATTTATATAAAATGTAATGTTTTATTAAGTGCCAAATGTATTACAAATTATATTTTGAAAATCTCAAGTCATAGGTAGGTGAACAAATCAAAAGGCATGTTGCTTGCAACACTTCCAAGTCAAGTCAAGTGGTTTCTACACCATTCATACCACTGGAGAAAGGCCCTCTTGCTACCTCTACCCCCTTGAAAAGACCCAGAAAAGAGGCTGATGATTCTGACCCCAGTTTCCACCCAGGAATGACCGACAGCAGCATTTATAATGAGAGGTGACTCATAGAATATTCATACTTTTTAATACATTTGTAGTAGAAATAGTCCCTTAGCGTTGTCAATGTCCACTTTTACTGGTGTGGTGCCTTATCACCTTCAGGGAAGGAAACTGTTGCAAAATGGAAATCCATTGTCAACCACGTACAGGATGTCCATGAGCACAGTGAGAAATTCCCAAGATGCCTGCATCCACATCTTGTTGGCGACCAAGCAAGGCAATAGGACATTTTATTTAATCATTATTGTTGTGTAGTAATGTTTATGGCAGTGCTTTAGCATAATAGTTTATACTTTTTTGTATTTCCTTTGTCATGTTCTTATTAGACACTTCAGCTTGTGAAAAGCTCACTCAGATCATCTTGGCACCCAAATTGTTTAAAGATTTGGAGAACCTAAGAGGTGACTTCCAGACTTCAAGCACTAGAGTCATTTCACAGTCTGATCCTCAGGTTTGCACCAAAGAGTGTGGCATTCTCTTTTGTGGGGACGTTGTGCAGGTATGTTCTATATTCATTTATGCCTTTGGCAGATACTTTTATCCAAAGCAACTTACAGAGCCCTTATTACAGGGACTTTCCCCCTGGAGCAACCTGGAGTTAAGTGTCTTGCTCAAGGACACAATGGTGGTGACTGTGGGGATCGAACCGACAACCTTCTGCTTACCAGTTCAGTGCTTTAGCCCTCTACACCACCACCACTCCACTATCACCACTATCTGTCTGCTTATCTATTGTTCTGTCTATTAAGGTCAAATTTTGTTTTATTAAGTATTGCAGAATATACTGACAGGTTACAGGATCTGCTTTTAATAGTGTATTGGAGGTCCAACAACCGTTTCAGGACCTTCTAATTGGAAATTCCTGGCCACTTCTGCACACGGTTTCAAAGACCTGGCAAGATTGAAGCTGTTGCTCAACACACATCATGATTCAGAGCTCATCCAGACCTGTGATCATGTCCCACTAGATGTCCCATTTAACAAGCACAAAACATCCTTCCACCTTCAACATATCCTTGCCAAACATATGTCAGTTTTTCTAATTCAATGTATTACTTTATTTCTTGCTTGATGTTTATATATATATATATAATATCATGTACACTGGTGGCCAAAAGTTTGGAAAAATTTACAGATTTTGCTGTTTCGGAAGGAAATTGTTACTTTAATTCACCAAAGTGGCGTTAAACTGATCAAAGTATAGTCAGGACATTACTGATGTAAAACATCATCACTATTTGAAAAAAGTCATTTTTGATCAGATTTAGACAGCAGCATCACTCCAACACTTTATCCTCGAGTAATCATGCTAAATTTGGCAGTGGTGGCTCAGTGGTTGAGGCTCAGGGTTACTGACCAGAAGGTCGGGGGGTTCAAGCCTCAGCACCACCAAGATGCCACTGTTGGGCCCTTGAGCAAGGCACTTAACTCCAGGTTGCTCCGGGGGGATTGTCCCTGTAATAAGTGCACTGTAAGTCGCTTTGGATAAAAGCGTCTGCCAAATGCATAAGTGTAAATGTAAATGGATCATTTGATACTAGAAAATATTTGTCATTATATCAAACACAGCTGAAAGATATTTGATTCATTAAATGAAGCTGAACATTGTCTTGAAGGCTATACAATGCTTGAAATTGCAAAAAGAACTGCAGCTTTCATACAAAGGTGTAACTACAGTCTTCAGAGACAAAGAACAACTGACTGTAACAAGAACAGAAAGAGATGTGGAAGATGTACAACTAAACAAGAGGATAAGAACATCAGAGTCTCTAGTTTGAGAAATAGATGCCTCACATGTCCTCCGCTGACAGCTTCATTGAATTCTACCCGCTCAACACCAGTTTCATGTACAACAGTAAAGAGAAGACTCAGGAGGTCTTATGGGAAGAATGTCAAAGAAAAAGACACTTTTGAAACAGAAAAACAAAAAGAAAAGGTTCGAGTGGGCAAAGAAACACAGACATTGGACAACAGATAATTGGAAAAGAGTGTTATGGATCTGAACCCCATTGAGTTTTTGTGGGATCAGTTAGACTGTAAGGTGTGTGAGAAGTGTCCGACAAGACAGTCACATCTATGTCAAGTGCTACAGGAAGTGTGGGGTGAAAGGTCAAGTGCTACAGGAAGTGTGGGGTGAAAGGTCACCTGAGAGCCTGGACAAACTGACCGCTAGAATGACAAGCATCTGCAAAGCTGTCATTGCAGCATGTGGAGGATTTTTTGAAAATAAGTAGTTTTTGAAGTTCTGAACATTTTTGTTTTCAAATTGTAATAGTCATTTTTCATATTGTTTATGTCCTGACTGAACTTTGTGATCAGTTAAATGCCACTTGAATATAAGTAACAATTTCTTTCCATAAGAGCAAAATCTGTACAATATTCAAAAACTTTTGGCCACCAGTGTGTGTGTGTGTGTGTGTGTGTGTGTGTGTGTGTATATATTAGGGCTGTCGATTTAACACGTTAATTCAGTGCGATTAATTTGATAAAAAAATAACACGTTAAAAAATTAACGCAATTAATCGCATGCCCACGTATAAAGAAGATTCCTGAGAAATGCAAGCTTGTAGTACCACCTGTTTACTCCAGAGGGCAGTAAGTGAAACTTCAGCGGTATGAGCATCGCACAGTTTTTACAGTGAAGAAAACACTTCAGTAGCAGAACAACCAAAACACTTGAAGGAGCGCAAATCCGAACTAAGGGATCTCAAGATATAGTTTAATATTCAATCTTTAAACACATTTATCTTGACACAGTGACCTAAAAATTTTATGTTTATGATGCAATGCAACTGAGACACTACAGAAGCATGTCTTAGGCTTCCGGTTTCGACATGAGAGAGTAACACGCGCTTCACGACGACTCCGCAATTTTTTTTATATAACTTCGTCAGAACATTTCCTTAGTAACCGTTAACACTAATAAAATTATAGTCCCGCATCCTGCAAACTACTAACCGACTTTAGGATTCAGTTTGTTCAGTTTTCTAAATATGCCGGGCAAATCTCGAAAAGCTCCAGACCAGGCCTTGACACCCGCCGGCGCCAATATGGAGGAATCGCCTGAGAAAGACACTCCAGAGTCCGGTAATTCAGCTATCCTCAATGCGATCTCCTCTCTTCGAGCGGAACTTCTTTTAATCAAGTCTGACATTGGGGAAATTATTGACTCAAAGATCGAGCAGCTTGCTGTCACTATCCGAGGGGAATTGTCGGCATTCAAAAACGAGGCCAACGCGGCAATTTCGGAGGTTAAAGTTACGGTGGACGATCATGCTGTGAAATTAACGAGCCTGGAAAATTATGCTTCCACTTCTTCTGACACGAAGGTTAAGATGGAACAAGATTTGGGAAAGCTAAAGCTTACAGTGGAGCAACTCACAGAAAAATGCACAGACCTCGAAAGCCGCAGCAGAAGACAAAACATCCGCATACTGAACATTAAAGAGGGTGCTGAATCCGGAGTTAAACCTAGAGATTTCGTTGCCCAACTCCTTGCAGAGGCCCTGTCACTAGACAAACCCCCACACGTGGATCGCGTGGATATTCAAACGTGCGAGGGAGTTGTTGAAGGATAAGCCCGGAGTTAAATACGGACTGCAATATCCAGCGAAACTGAGAGTCTCGCACAACGGCAAAGAGTATTTCTTCACTGATCCGGACAAAGCGGTCAAGTTTGCTGAAGGTAACTTTGAAATTCCAGGCCCACTCTAAGAGACGCTGTTGGACTGAGTCAATTAAGATCAACATAACGTGAATGACGAAAACACATTGACTGTTTACATGATAAAAATTCATGTCGTGTTAGGTTACTTGGAGATGTTCACCCTGAACACTTCATTGCGGAGTTGTGCTGATGCGAGGTTTTTTTTTGTGTGTGTGTGTGGAAGTTTAAGGTTTGATACCATTTTAAGGTTTGTTAGTTTTTTATTTATTTATTTATCTATTTTTTTTATTACTTTCTCGGTTATATTCTTTGTTATTATATATTCAGTTCAATTTATTTCCTAATTCCGTGCCACGCCGCGAGTTCTGTAGTCGGTCAGATGTCGGGATTAATGTTTGAGTTTTGGGGAATGGGGGGTGGGGGCCTGTTTAAAATGGTGCAAGGTATGAAACTAGCAGTGATGATGACTAGCCGGATTTTCAATCTCGTAAAGAATAATGTCAACTCAAAGTAGCAGAAAGGGTCTCAAGTTTACCTCGTGAAATGTAAAAGGATTAAACCATCTGGTTAAGAGAAGCAAAATATTATCACATCTAAAATCTCTCTCCTCAGATATAATCTTTCTGCAGGAAACTCATCTCAAAGTGGACTCTAAAGACAAATTAAAATCCGGATGGATAGGACAGATCTATCAATCTAATTTCTTACATAAATCTAGGGGGGTAGCTATCGTATTACGAAAGGGGGTTCCATTTAAACAAAAAGCCCTGAGAATCGATCGAGATGGCCGTTATGTTATTGTATCTGGTGAGTTATATGGCTCCCCGATTACGTTGATAAATGTATACGGTCCAAATTATGATGAACCAGAATTTTTTAGAAAGGTATTTTCTCTTATCCCCAATATGTCCCAAACAAATCTTGTTATAGGCGGGGACTTTAATTGTGTCCTTGATGCAAATCTCGATAGATCATCGTTTAAAATCTCCCATCAATCTAATTCAAGAAAATTATTGAATGCATTCATCAATAATTCTAATTTGGTAGACATATGGAGACTTATGCATCCAACCGAAAGAGATTATACGTTTCACTCGCATGTACATAATGTATATACTCGTATTGATTATTTCTTGGTGGACAACAATCTTACTTCTAATATCCTAAATCCAAAAATTCACGATATACTGATTTCAGACCACGCCCCAGTTTCATTTGAAGTTGTCCTTGATCAAACATCTTCTATCCGCCCTCTATGGAGGATGGATCCTCAACTTATTGAAGACCCTAAGTTCATTGATTTCATGAGTTCACAACTGGAATTTTTTTTTGATAGCAACGATAAGCCAGGGACATCACCAGGACTGCTCTGGGAAACTTTAAAAGCTTATATAAGAGGTTGTGTTACATCATATCAGGGGTCCCGAAATAAACTATTCAAAACGAAACTAATTGATTTAGGGAAACAAATTCATCGGTTAGACAATGAAAACGCACTAAACCCCTCACCAGATATTCATAAGAAAATTTTACAGTTAAGGTTTGAATACAACAAAATAGTCTCTACTAAAATAAGTAAAGCGTTTCATTTTATTAAACACAAATACTTTGAGTTTGGGGAGAAGCCCCATAAATTATTAGCCAGACAATTACGAAAAATAAATAGTGAAAGGACAATTCAGAAAATACAAACAAAATATGGGACACAATGTATCACAAATAAAGAGATAAACCAATGTTTTAAGGAATTTTACTCAAAGTTATACTCTTCAGAAATTGATTTGGACCCACAAACAATGGATGAATTTTTACGCAAATGTACTCTTCCCACACTATCTCCAGATGATCGGGCATCTCTTAATAAAGATATCTCACTAGAGGAATTGAAGAACACAATAAACTCTTTAAAGAGCATGAAAACTCCTGGTCCAGACGGGTTACCAGCCGAACTATATAAAAAATTCTGCGACATCCTTACTCCTTATTTGTTTAAAACTTATCAGCAAGCATTAACAACTGGACTACCGCCAACTTTTTCTGAAGCTATTATCACTGTAATTCCTAAAAAAAGTAAAAATCCTGAAGAAGTTGAGGGATACAGACCTATCTCCCTTATTAATGTTGATCAAAAAATATTATCCAAGACACTTGCTAATAGACTTGGCAAATTAATTAATAAGCTGGTTAATACAGATCAGAATGGATTTATCCCAGGAAGAAGTACTATACATAATACTAGACGCCTGTTTAATATAATTTATCATCCCAAGGCAATCCGAGACAATTTGGTTGTAATCTCATTGGATGCCGAAAAGGCATTCGACCGAGTGGAATGGCGTTATTTGTTTGCTATCCTTGAGAAATTTGAAATGGGGGATGAGTTTATAAATTGGATTAAAATTTTGTATAGTAATCCATCAGCACGGGTTTTAACAAATAAAACATTATCGGACCCCTTCTATCTTCAAAGAGGAACTAGACAGGGCTGTCCCCTCTCACCCCTTTTGTTTTCTTTAATAGTAGAACCCCTGGCAGAATCCATTCGATCTAACCCATGCATACATGGCTTTAATACTTCAAACACTGTTAACAAAATATAACTGTACGCGGACGATATTTTGCTTTATATTACCCAACCTCAGGTGAGCCCCAAAACTATTACTAACTTTGAGAAATTTTCTGGCTTTAACGTAAACTATGAAAAAAGTGAACTCATGCCCAGTGGTCTGAAGGATTTAACTGTTATACACTCTTCCCCATTTAGAGTTTCTACGGAAAAAAATTACATATTTAGGAATAGTGGTTACTTCTAAATATAATTTACTCTTCAAAGCTAATTTCAACCCCTTACTATCCAAGTTACAAGCCTGTATACATTACTGGAAAACTCTTCCGATCTCCTTAATTGGCAGAATAAATGTGATAAAAATGATATTTCTACCTCAAATATTATATTTATTTCGTAATATTCCAATACTATTGCCCAAGTCCTTCTTCAAACACCTATGTGATTGGTGGTGGCGTAGTGGCTAAAGCACAGGGCTGTTAATCAGAAGGTTGTTGGTTCGAACCCCATGGCCACCACCATTGTGCCCTTGAGCAAGGCACTTAACTCCATGTTGTTCCGGGGGGATTGTCCCTGTAATCAATGCACTGTAAGTCGCTTTGGATAAAAGCGTCTGCCAAATGCGTAAATGTAGATTTGATTGTCCTTCCTTTTCTATGGAACTATAAGGGTCACAGAATCAGAAAAATACACCTTTGTAAACCCAAACATGATGGGGGGTTGGCCCTTCGTGATTTTCGCATTTATTACTGGGCCACTCACTCACTTATAAGTTTTTGCACTTTGGTTGGAACAGTCGGCTAATGCCCCAGACTGGCTTCAGATGGAGCGGGATTACTGCCATCCCTATGATCTTGGAGCAGTGCTGCTTTCCCCAGTGATACTAGACCAAACTTCATTTAATGGTTTTGTCATAAAGAGTCAGTTACGTATTTGGAGACAGATAAGAGAATACCTTAATATAAAATCACTCTCCCTCTTAATCCCGATCGCAAATAACCCATCATTTCCCCCTTTGAGGTTGGATTCGACCTTTAATCGATGGAAGGAATTGGGTATATGCGCAGTCAAGGACCTTTATTTTGATGGGGCGTTAGCTTCCTTTACGCAACTACAACAGAAATACAACCTTCCAAAAAATAATTTTTCAGATTTTTACAGATAAGGAATTACTTGCGTACACATAATGTCGCCCTAGATGAGGTCCCTCCCTCAATCAGTGATGACTGTCTCATTCAGTTTAGAGGAAACAAAAAACAGTTATCTTTAATTTATGGAAAGTTGCAAGCAGCTACTTTTCCCTCTACAATCTTGATCAGAGAGGAATGGGAGTGAGAGATGGGGATTGGAATCTCTGAAGAGATTTGGCAGAGTGGTTTAGAGGATATTAATAAACAATCGGTTAATACAAGATTATGCCTCATTCAATTTAAGGTTTTACATAGACTACATTTCTCAAAAAAGAAATTATATAGGATTTTCCCCAATGTCTCACCTCTTTGTGATAAGTGGAAATCAGAGGATGCTGATTTAGCCCACAGTTTTATTTTCTGCCATAAAATACAGGGATTCTGGTGTGAGGTTTTTAAAATGCTTTCAGATGTACTTAAAGTAAACCTGGAACCAGACCCAGTGCTCATTATATTAGGACATTCTAACCATATATATTCGTTGAACAGTGCTCAGCAGAAATTTCTTACATATTGTCTGATAACAGCCAAGAAACTGTTACTACTGTTTTGGAAAAAGGTTTACCCTCCTGATGCTAAACTATGGCTTGAGGAACTGATGTCTACTCTACACCTGGAACAAACTAGATACCTTTTGAAAGGCAACATGGGACAATTTCACAAGATTTGGGACCCTTTCATCTGTTACCTCAACAGGAATGTTATTCTTTAATGCAATGTATTGTAGGCTAACTTAAGTGCTGTGTATTAATGTCACTGGATTGTATATTAACAGGCGGGGATGGGGTGTTGGTTATAGTAATTTTTTTTAATTTTTTTTTATTTTTTTATTAAGTTTATTGTTTTTGTACATATAAGAAAATTAATCCTGAAACCTGTAATAATGTCAAGGTTATTTGATGTCTGAATAAAAACCAATTTAACAGAAGCATGTCTGATGCAGGTGTAGATTGACGGGCTCTTAAACAAGCCCTCATAATAAATCTCAACTGATTGACAAATTCACTTGAGAAATGGATTGCTGTGAACTGTATGACAATGATTGACTTATGATCAATAATATGGTAGTAAACAATACATTGTATTCTAAAGCCACTTTTTGTGTTGTCTTATCAATGATTAACTCTTCTGCTACAAGAATATAATGCTTTTTAATTATCTGAATATACAGGTCCTTCTCAAAAAATTAGCATATTGTGATAAAGGTCATTATTTTCCATAATGTAATGATAAAAATTAAACTTTCATATATTTTAGATTCATTGCATGCCAACTGAAATATTTCAGGTCTTTTATTGTTTTAATACTGATGATTTTGGCATACAGCTCATGAAAACCCCAAATTCCTATCTCAAAAAATTAGCATATCATGAAAAGGGTCTCTAAACGAGCTATTAACCTAATCATCTGAATCAACTAATTAACTCTAAACACCTGCAAAAGATTCCTGAGGCTTTTAAAAACTCCCAGCCTGTTTCAATACTCAAAACCGCAATCATGGGTAAGACTGCCAACCTGACTGCTGTCCAGAAGGCCATCATTGATACCCTCAAGCAAGAGGGTAAGACACAGAAAGACATTTCTGAACAAATAGGCTGTTCCCAGAGTGCTGTATCAAGGCACCTCAGTGGGAAGTCTGTGGGAAGGAAAAAGTGTGGCAAAAAACGCTGCACAACGAGAAGAGGTGACCGGACCCTGAGGAAGATTGTGGAGAAGGACCGATTCCAGACCTTGGGGGACCTGCCGAAGCAGTGGACTGAGTCTGGAGTAGAAACATCCAGAGCCACCGTGCACAGGTGTGCAGGAAATGGGCTACAGGTGCCGCATTCCCCAGGTCAAGCCACTTTTGAACCAGAAACAGCGGCAGAAGCGCCTGACCTGGGCTACAGAGAAGCAGCACTGGACTGTTGCTCAGTGGTTCAAAGTACTTTTTTCGGATGAAAGCAAATTTTGCATGTCATTCGGAAATCAAGGTGCCAGAGTCTGGAGGAAGACTGGGGAGAAGGAATGATGGTTTGGGGTGCCATGTCAGTTGCTGGTGTTGGTCCACTGTGTTTTATCAAGGGCAGGGTCAATGCAGCTAGCTATCAGGAGATTTTGGAGCACTTCATGCTTCCATCTGCTGAAAAGCTTTATGGAGATGAAGATTTCATTTTTCAGCACGACCTGGCACCTGCTCACAGTGCCAAAACCACTGGTAAATGGTTTACTGACCATGGTATTATTGTGCTCAATTGGCCTGCCAACTCTCCTGACCTGAACCCCATAGAGAATCTGTGGGATATTGTGAAGAGAAAGTTGAGAGACGCAAGACCCAACACTCTGGATGAGCTTAAGGCCGCTATCGAAGCATCCTGGGCCTCCATAACACCTCAGCAGTGCCACAGGCTGATTGCCTCCATGCCACGCCGCATTGAAGCAGTCATTTCTGCAAAAGGATTCCCGACCAAGTATTGAGTGCATAACTGAACATAATTATTTGAAGGTTGACTTTTTTTTTTGCATTAAAAACACTTATTTTATTGATCGGATGAAATATGCTAATTTTTTGAGATAGGAATTTTGGGTTTTCATGAGCTGTATGCCAAAATCATCAGTATTAAAACAATAAAAGACCTGAAATATTTCAGTTGGTGTGCAATGAATCTAAAATATATGAAAGTTTAATTTTTATCATTACATTATGGAAAATAATGAACTTTATCACAATATGCTAATTTTTTGAGAAGGACCTGTATATATATATATACACTCACCTAAAGGATTATTAGGAACACCATACTAATACTGTGTTTGACCCCCTTTCGCCTTCAGAACTGCCTTAATTCTACGTGGCATTGATTCAACAAGGTGCTGAAAGCATTCTTTAGAAACGTTGGCCCATATTGATAGGATAGCATCTTGCAGTTGATGGAGATTTGTGGGATGCACATCCAGGGCACGAAGCTCCCGTTCCACCACATCCCAAAGATGCTCTATTGGGTTGAGATCTGGTGACTGTGGGGGCCATTTTAGTACAATGAACTCATTTTCATGTTCAAGAAACCAATTTGAAATGATTCGAGCTTTGTGACATGGTGCATTATCCTGCTGGAAGTAGCCATCAGAGGATGGGTACATGGTGGCCATAAAGGGATGGACATGGTCAGAAACAATGCTCAGGTAGGCCGTGGCATTTAAACGATGCCCAATTGGCACTAAGGGGCCTAAAGTGTGCCAAGAAAACATCCCCCACACCATTACACCACCACCACCAGCCTGCACAGTGGTAACAAGGCATGATGGATCCATGTTCTCATTCTGTTTACGCCAAATTCTGACTCTACCATCTGAATGTCTCAACAGAAATCGAGACTCATCAGACCAGGCAACATTTTTCCAGTCTTCAACTGTCCAATTTTGGTGAGCTCTTGCAAATTGTAGCCTCTTTTTCCTATTTGTAGTGGAGATGAGTGGTACCCGGTGGGGTCTTCTGCTGTTGTAGCCCATCCGCCTCAAGGTTGTGCGTGTTGTGGCTTCACAAATGCTTTGCTGCATACCTCGGTTGTAACGAGTGGTTATTTCAGGCAAAGTTGCTCTTCTATCAGCTTGAATCAGTCGGCCCATTCTCCTCTGACCTCTAGCATCAACAAGGCATTTTCAGCCCACAGGACTGCCGCATACTGGATGTTTTCCCTTTTCACACCATTCTTTGTAAACCCTAGAAATGGTTGTGCGTGAAAATCCCAGTAACTGAGCAGATTGTGAAATACTCAGACCGGCCCGTCTGGCACCAACAACCATGCCACGCTCAAAATTGCTTAAATCACCTTTCTTTCCCATTCTGACATTCAGTTTGGAGTTCAGGAGATTGTCTTGACCAGGACCACACCCCTAAATGCATTGAAGCAACTGCCATGTGATTGGTTGATTAGATAATTGCATTAATGAGAAATTGAACAGGTGTTCCCAATAATCCTTTAGGTGAGTGTATATATATATATATATATATATATATATATATATATATATATATTTAATCAATTATATATGATATATATAATTGTTAAATATTTAAAGATAACTATGTATAATTATTTCATCATTTTATATTGAATTATTATTATATGGGGGGCTTTCTCAGCAAATATTTGTATATGCGATTAATCGCAATTAATTAATCGGGACACCATGTAATTAATTCGATTAAAATGTTTAATCGATTGACACACACACACACACACACACACACACACAGACACACTACTGTGCAAAAGTCTTATGCATGTTAGATTGTGTATATGCTGTTTTTATTTATTTTTAAACCAAAGTGTTCATAATTTACATTAAGCAAAAAAGGATGTTATGAAGTTCTGGGCAATATTCTCCTGGGGAACCTTGGGTCCAGATATTCATGTTTTGAGGAATAGAACACATTACAAATCAGTTATTTTTCATTTGTAAATTATTTGTATATAAAAGTACCTTTTGTAAACAGTAAAAGAACTTTTTTATTTTATAATAAAATAAATGACATGGACTCATTGTAAAGTTGAATTTTCCTTTATTTGAGTCCAGGGGACTAAACCTCAGAAACCTCAATAGGCTCCACTATTGTTCGGGAACTGCTCTCTCTAATGCAGTGTTGTCTATGCTGTGTGAGGTCACAGGTGACAAGAGCGCTAAATGGGTAATGAAAAAACAACAAATTTGCATCTTTTCAAATTTGTAGATTTGTTATTGCAATGCCACAACAAATTACAGGGATGCAAACTCATGAGGTGCAAAAAAAGGTGAGGCAATCACTGGTCCACGAAATTTTTTTCTAGGGATACGTTTTTATTTTTCATCCAAAAAGACAACAATAATAGTGAGTTTCAATAGCAATTCCTTTATTAAGACGTGCATGGCTACAAATCTACTGACTTCAGTGTAAGAATTATAAACACAAAGCAGATCTACAGGATCATTAAACTGCGGAGCATGACTTTTATTAGAAAACACCACAATAATTGACAAATAATAATAATTTTGAGTTTCAATAATGTTCATTCATCATTGTAAAGTGCATTTCACATGAGTTGAGTCGAGTCGTCAACGCTCCATTCAGCGCCAGCGTCAAGTGCCGCATCACCTTCCACATGACAAGAGTTGCAGAAAGTAATAAAAGAACTTGTTTATGTTTAGAAGAGTTTTCTTGGTGAATTTAAATGAGTTTAATAACTGGGGTCTCTGATATTCATAAAGGATAAGATAATATATAATAGACTTCAATGTATTCTGCAGGGCTGACGCGAGTCATGTGATGACCCTTTACCCGTATAAATATCACTCACTTCATAGACTTCAATGTATTCTGCAGTGCTAACGCGAGTCATGTGATGACGTTTACATGTATAAATATCACTCACTTCATTGACTTCAATGTATTCTGCAGCGCTGACGCGAGTCATGATGACCATTTACACGTATAAATATCACTCACTTCATAGACTTCAATGTATTCTGCAGCACTGACGCGAGTCATGATGACCCTTTACACGTATAAATATCACTCACTTCATAGACTTCAATGTATTCCGCAGCGCTGACGCGAGTCATGTGATGACCCTTTTCACGTATAAATATCACTCACTTCATAGACTTCAATGTATTCCGCAGTGCTGACGCGAGTCATGTGATGACCCTTTTCACGTATAAATATCACTCACTTCATAGACTTCAATGTATTCTGCAGTGCTGACGCGAGTCATGTGATGACCCTTTTCACGTATAAATATCACTCACTTCATAGACTTCAATGTATTCTGCAGTGCTGACGCGAGTCATGTGATGACGTTTACATGTATAAATATCACTCACTTCATAGACTTCAATGTATTCTGCAGCACTGACGCGAGTCATGTGATGACCCTTTACACGTATAAATATCACTCACTTCATAGACTTCAATGTATTCTGCAGTGCTGACGCGAGTCATGTGATGACATTTACACATATAAATATCACTCACTTCATAGACTTTAATGTATTCTGCAGTGCTGACGTGAGTCATGTGATGACCTTTACACGTATAAATATCACTCACTTCATAGACTTCAATGTATTCCGCAGCGCTGACGCGAGTCATGTGATGACCCTTTTCACGTATAAATATCACTCACTTCATAGACTTCAATGTATTCTGCAGCACTGACGCGAGTCATGATGACCCTTTACACGTATAAATATCACTCACTTCATAGACTTCAATGTATTCCGCAGCGCTGACGCGAGTCATGTGATGACCCTTTTCACGTATAAATATCACTCACTTCATAGACTTCAATGTATTCCGCAGTGCTGACGCGAGTCATGTGATGACCCTTTTCACGTATAAATATCACTCACTTCGTTGACTTCAATGTATTCTGCAGCGCTGATGCGAGTCATGTGATGACCTTTACACGTATAAATATCACTCACTTCATAGACTTCAATGTATTCTGCAGCACTGACGCGAGTCATGTGATGACCCTTTACACGTATAAATATCACTCACTTCATAGACGTCCATGTATTCTGCAGCACTGACGCGAGTCATGTGATGACCCTTTACACGTATAAATATCACTCACTTCATAGACTTCAATGTATTCTGCAGCGCTGACGCGAGTCATGTGATGACCCTTTACACGTATAAATATCACTCACTTCATAGACTTCAATGTATTCTGCAGTGCTGACGTGAGTCATGTGATGACCCTTTACACGTATAAATATCACTCACTTTTGCACATTAATCATTACCCTTCACAATCACAAAAGTGCCCAATTATGGTTTCAAAATGTTCTTCCGAAAGGTGAGGCGTTTGGATCCCTGAAATTATACATTTTTCATGTATTTATTTATTTTGTGGAATTTGATAATTTTCCACAGCACACCTGAGACAGTGGTTGGGAAACACTCCTCTAATGTGCGTAACAGCACGTGGGGGAATCACCACCCTGATGTGTCGGGCAAGGTACCCCCAGCACAACCCGACAAAATTTCAATAGATCAGGTGCCTGCAGCAACTAAGACGAAACTTCTTGCGGTTAGCTTGTACAATGTTTAAAATATGAAAATGGTCTCTGTGCTGCAAAAGGATGTTAATCTCTGAATGCTGCTTTTAGTAATCAACAGGTAAGATTGTTACTAACCAATTGAGGACTGTGTCTTCCATCTCACCAAAAAGCTGTCGATATATCCCATACACTTGCAAAACATGGGTTTAGGGCCACAGATTCAAAACCCGGATGAGCAGTTATGCATGCTGCGCCACCAACCTACTCACATCTGTGCATCACCTGCATGTCAGGAAGAATGCATTCATATGCTTGTATTTTTTTTTTTGACATTGATGAGATACTGAAATACAGTACAGTCAAAGAGTGAGTCTATTTCTCAGATCAATATGTTTAAGCTTCTTTCACCAATGCCACCTCCCTACAGCATACATTTTCTCGTGGAGTGACCACAAGTACACCTGTTGCAAATTTATGACACGTTTATGAGTGCTACTTGTGCATGGTTTAGAATGGTATTGGTAAATTTCAGGTCAAACCTGTAGTTGCAGAAGGGTTTTACTAGCCATTAATTGTTTTAAGCAGAGCATAATGGAGTTAACAAGGGTATTTCTTATAGATTTAGAACACAACGTTCATCATCTGATTAGCTAGCTACCATTCCGAGACACCTCCCATCCACACTGCCTCCGGTTTGTCATCAGTTTCCTCCACAGTCACGCCAGGGGCTAATGGTTCAAATAGATAGGGCAGTGTCATTACAAGAGTATATTTCTATTCTAACCAGTATCTGTCACGCCACTGAATTAGCTCTTCAGCATGCCAAAACATTCAGTAACAACACAAAGACAATTGGAAGTGACAATATATCTGTAGCAGCAGTGACTGAGAAAACACAGAAACACAGAGCATGGAAACAAAGAAAGGAGAAAGAATTGTTCAATTGTAAGAGATGTGGCAAAAGACACCTGCCAAAACAGTGCCCAGCCTATGGCAAAGTCTGAGCTTTATGTGGCGAGCAGAATCATTTTGCCAAACAATGTTTTTCCAAAGGCAGACGAAGTCGAAGTGAACGTGTCCATACAGTGGAAGAAACTGCCCTCAGCAACACATTCTTCGTTGGCATGGTAGAGAAGGCTGATTCCAGTCAAGGAAGTACAGACTGATGGGAGTAGTGTTGCACAGGACAAGTGGATAGCAGCTCTGGAAATATATGGAGTAATGGTGTCGCTCAAGCTGGACACAGGAGCAAAAGTCAATTTGATCTCCAAGCATGATAACAGAGCAATGAAAATAAAGCCACATATTAATCGGAAAACTGTGCAGCTTAAAGCCTACAATGGACTGAACATTGAAACAAAAGGAACGTGCAGACTCAAAGTAAAACTGAAAAACAGAGAACAGCAGCACATGTTTGTGGTAGTTCCATATAGCCATAATTCTGTGTTGGGTGACAAGGCATGTGAAGACTAGTTAAAAAGTAGTGTAGTATAGATAATATAGTGAAGCGGTTCCCTGACATCTTCGAAGGGTTTGGAGTGCTACCCTTTTACCTACAAGATGCAGTTGAAAAAAGATGCTCAACCAGTAGTCCATGCTCCAAGGCGAGTTCCAGCACCACTTCATGACAAACTAAGGCAAGAGCTGGAAAGAATGACCTGGAAAAGCCTACAGAGTGGGTGAGTTCTATGGTATGTGTGAAAAAAAGCAAATGGTGATCTACATGTGTGCATGGACCCAAAGGACTTGAACGCAAACATCCAGAGGGAACATTATCAGATTCCAACACAGGAAGAAATTATAAGTGAGATGGCAGGCGTAAAGTTCTTTACAAAACTGGATGTGTCTCGGGGCTTTTGGCAGCTGAAACTACATGAGGATAGCACATTTAACACACCTTTTGGCCGATACTCCTTCTTGAGGAAGCCTTTCGGAATTTCTACAGCTGAAGTATTCCACAGAGCCATGGAGCACAAAATTAAGGGCATTGAGGGACTGCGTGTTTATGTGGATGATATTGTATTGTGGGGATCCATAATAGAACAACATAATAAGAGGCTCATTGAAGTTCTACAGCGAGTGTAGAAGTATGGGCTGAAGCTGAATAGGAACAAATGTCAGTTTGGTGAGAAGGAAATCACACTCATTAGAGACAAGTTGCCAGAAGGAGGAGCAGAACCAGATAAGAGTAAAATACAGGCAATACACAAAATGCCCAGACCGACAGACAAAAAGGCTGTATTAAAATTGATGGGGATGATAAATTTCATCAGAAAGTTCATAACAAACCTGTCTTCAAAAACAGTATACCTAAGAGAACTGTTGCATGACAAGTGTGAGTTCAAGTGGACTGACAATCATGAACAAGAATGGGGACGACTGAAGACTCTCCTGACTACAGAGCCTGTACTGACTTTCTTTGATCCATCAAAAAGAACTAAGATACCAACTGATGTGTTTAAAGATGGATTGGGTGCAGTGCTACTGCAGACGGAGGGAGAGAATTGGAGGCCAGTCGCATACGCCTCAAGAACGATGAATACATCTGAGTGTCATTACACTCAAATAGAAAAAGAACGCCTGGGTCTAGTGTATGGAGAGGAAACATTCTACAGCTATGTGTATGGACTGCCAACATTTGTGGCATAGACGGATCACAAGCCACTTGATAACCATCATCAAAAAGGACATTTCACATTGTCATTATGGGTTATTGTTTGTATTATTTTGAGGAACAGGTAAGCGGAGAAGGGAGCACACATAGTTAAACTACTACTCAAGAAAGCAGCAAGCAGTACATCAGATCCCTATTTAGCTCTGCTGAATTACCGTGCTTCTCCACTTTAGCAAGGTTTGTCCCCTGCAGAGATCTTAATGGGACGTAAATTACACACCACTCTGCCTTATTTAACAAAACCGCACAAGAACAGAGACCTGAAAGAGAAACAAAAGCATCTGAAATAGAGACAAAATACAAACTATGACAGGATATCCAGAAGCCTGGAACCACGTTCCAATACACAGTAAGTCACAGTAAGACTTGAGGATTACAACCCCTGGACTAGAAAGGCCACAGTCCTGGAGGAAGTTACCCCAAGATCTTACAAGGCCATGACAGAGGATGATCAAATCCTGAGGAGGAATTGAAAGAGTCTTTTGAAAACACAGTGAAAGAGACAGTGTCACTGGATACATATGCAGGTAACAGGCTATGGTGCATCACCATCAATATCTAAAACATCACCAGTCTTGGATAACAAAACACCAGCTGAAGAAATGCATTTACCTGTGTTGAGAAGATCCAAACGCACAGTAAATCCTCCTGATAGGCTTAACCTGTAAATCAGGGGTCTCAAACTCAAATGAGCTGGGGGCCACTGCTGCCAACGTCATCTGATTAGAGGGCCACGTCAGTGTTCAAAAATAACAATACATAAATAATACAAAAAAGAATGGATATTTCTGAAAATGCAGTGTTTTATTTTTAATTTCAAATACTGTATAACACAAAACTGCAAACAGAAAGTGTTTTTTATCTCTTTTTAGACAACTGTGCTAGCAACCTTAGCTTATAGGCTGGTTGGGTCAGGGGTTGGTTGGCACACAGTTCAATTCCAGTACACTAGAGGGCGCTGTCACAACAATCTGTCATTAAAATGACTGCCCTCTTGACCTGAACACACCCATTTACTAAAATCATCGAACTGTCACTAATTTCTGAGGTGAGGATAACTTTTCTATTTTACTGTGTTAAAACAAAACAAAAAAGTTCTCCCCACTAAATACAGTTTAGAACTCTGATAGATAGAGATATATAAAATGTAAGGATTTCAGTTGATGTAGATAGGATCAGCTATATTTTGATATGAAATTTACTCGTCTCTGATGAGTGATGCTATGTGGCTAACATAATTTCAGTAAAGAGGTGTGTCCTAATGTGGGTGGGGTTGGTTGACACACTGATTTGGGGGTTGGTTGACACATGTGCCAACCAACCCCATTATAGCCAATTGGTTATAAATGTATTAATTTATGCATTTTACATATGTTAAAACATAATATTTTATAATATATATATATTATGCTTTACATTTTTATCGGGATTGTATGTTATATTCTCATGAACATAAACTCATTGTGTAAGAAATCATTTTCTTTTAGAAGTCAAAATGGTCAGAAAATATTTAAGAACAACAGACAGGGCAAAGACACCAGCACAGATTATGCTAGAGGCAGCCAGACAGGTGAACGCTCAAAACAAAAGTATTAGGAGCACAGCAAAGGACTTCAAAATACCATTCAGCACACTAAGCAGATACTGCCACAAGATCAGCCAGGATGAGATTGAAGGCAAGAAAGAGCTAGGTGTAGTTGTTGGTTACATCAGGAACAGACAAATATTTCCCCCAGATTTGGAAGAGGAGCTGGTTAAGTATCTGTGCAAGTCAGGCGACATTTACTTTGGCCTATCACCCAGGGAGGTTAGAAAGCTAGCCTTTCAGCTTGCTGTGTCACATAACATCAAGGTGCCTGAGACCTGGTCAGAGCAGCAGCAAGCTGGCCGTGACTGGCTTACTGCCTTTTTGAAGAGGCACCCTTCCCTTTCCATCAGGAAGCCAGAGGCCACAAGCCTTGCTCGTGCTACGAGTTTTAATAAAGAAAATGTTAAAGCCTTCTTCAACAACCTAGATACAGTCATGCATAGGCACAGGTTTCCTCCAGGTGACATCTGGAACATGGATGAGACAGGTGTCACTACAGTCCAGAAACCAAACAGGGTCATTGCCAGGCGGGGATTTAAGCAAATTGAGTCAATAACCTCTGCAGAACGAGGGACGCTTATTACCCTTGCTTGCGCAGTTTCAGCCACAGGGAACAGCATTCCTCCTTATTTTATCTTCCCCAGGGTAAATTTCAGGGACCACTTCATTCTGAATGGACCTACAGGTTGCAAAGGAGGTGCAAACCCGTCAGGATGGATGAAGGAAGAACACTTTGTTGAATTCCTGAAGCATTTTGTGGAGAATACAAAATGCACAAAAGAGAAGCCATGTCTCCTTTTGCTTGACAACCATGAGTCCCATCTCTCTATCAGTGCCTTGAACTATGCCAAAGAAAATGGTGTAGTCATGTTATCATTCCCCCCACACTGCTCCCATCGGCTACAGCCTCTTGACCGCACTGTGTATGGGCCTCTGAAGAGGCATGTCAACACAGCCTGTGACTCATGGATGCTGAACAACCCTGGCAAAACCATGTCTATATATGATGTGCCTGGAATTGTTGCCAAAGCATACCCATTGGCTGCAACCCCAAATAACATCCAATCAGGATTCAGGGTGTCTGGAATTTTCCCCTATAACAGGGATGTTTTTCCAGAAGAGGCCTTTGCCCCATCTTATGTTACAGACCGGCCAAACCCAGTCCCAACTGCCGATCTTGTTGCTGTCCCCGATGAGCTTCACCCTGCCACTGACGATGCTGTGCAAGAGCTTCACCCTGCCACTGACAATGCTGTGCCCGGACCAAGTGGTTTTTCTGCTGGTACTGGGAGACGTCCCCAAACCCCAGAAGAGCTGCACCCATTCCCTAAGGCTGGGCCTAGGAAAGTTGGTGGTGCCGTCAGAAGGAAGAGGAAGACTGCCATCCTGACAGACACACCAGTCAAGCGACAACTGGAGGAACAAAAGGCCGCAACAAAGAAGAGACTCTTCAAAAAAACAAGAAACCACAACTGAAAGCTCCATCCAAAGCTCCTGCTCCTAAAAAAAAGCAGAAAAGGAGATCATCATCATCTGAGTCTGATGAAGATGAAGAGGAATACTGTCTGGTTTGTTTAGAATCATATGGAAATAGCCGACCTGGGGAAGTTTGGCTTCAGTGCCTGAATTGCAAAAAGTGGGCCCACGATTTATGCACTCCAGGTCTACCAGTCTACATCTGCCAGAACTGTGATTCATGTGATTCATCTGATTGAGACACAGACATCTTGACATGCTAGTTAGCCTAACAGCATTTTTTCTGTTACTCCTAACACACACACACACACACACACTTTACACATGTTAAAAATAATGAATGTTGTATTATAATATATATATATATAGACTTCATATTATAATAATACTATTATATGTTTTATTATTATATGTATCTCAGGCGTCTTAAGAGAATAGTCGGCCGGGGGAAGTTTAGCTTCAGTGCCACTCACCACACACACACACCCCACACATAAAAACTGTTGTTTAGTTCAAATGAATACAATCTCGTTTGTTTTGAGTTTTATGGGAATAGTCGGCCTGGGGAACTTTGTCTTCAGTGCCACTCATACACAAACACACACACATATAGGCTACTATACAAACTGTATTTGTTTTTGGTTTGGTTAATAATTTGGTTAAAAATGGGCAGAAATTCTGTTGAATGTTATTCTGCATCTGGTTTGAATTAAATGCTCAAGTTCTTTATATTTTTCACCTCATACTTTGTAACTATAGCATCTGTGCCAACCAACCCCATTGCATGTGCCAACTAACCCCCATACTGGGGCTGGTTGGCACAAGTGCACAACATCACTTTAATGATAAATAAAACATTTTTAGGAATCATTTGTGAACATTAAATGTATCTGTTGAGTATCTGAGATCTTAACCTTTCAGTTGTTACTGGTTAGACTATTTTAACATATAGGATGACTGAGAAATATGACAGAGAGTGAAAAGTGTGCCAACCAACCCCTAATACACATATTTAAAACAAACAAAAAAGCATATAAACAGGTATCTGTGTGTATTTCACACCAAATAAAAATATTTTCCTCTCATAACTTATTTAAACCTGGAAAGGAACTAATAAATGAAATACCAGAATGCATTACTTCTTGCTAACACAACCAATAACACTCTCAAACACAAGTATATATTTGTATCCACATTTTAACTGTAAACTATTTATTTTAACTGATTGCCCTCAACAAACAAATCATCTAGTTTGAGCCCATTTGTGCTTTATTTCTTGCCAGATACTTGGCAGCGCTTGTGCTCACAAAGCTGAGTCACATTTGCTCTAATGGAAGTTGCAGTTGAAACTCTGAGTACAGCTTCAAGATGGGCATCTGTAAGCCTTGATCTGTACTTGCTTTGGTAAAGTCCATTGTTGAGAACAATTTCTCACACACATATGTACTTCCAAAAAGTCACAGTACATGACTGAAAACTCTGGACAGCTCTGGGAATGATGGAAGCAGCTCTCACAGAAACATTTCAATCTTGTCTGCTTGTCCCTGTGCCTCTCTGAATTTAGCTTTTAGTTCACTGTTGCACTGCAAGTCAATAAGTTCATTTTGCAAAACGCTGGGGACACTCTCCACATCAGCTGAGAAGGGGTCTGCAAATAGCTGAAAGGTGTCACGGTGTACCTTAAAGTCAGCAAAACGTTCATCAAACTCTCGCTGCAGGTTTTCAATAGCAGAGACATATTCATCACCACTGAAACTGTGCCCTCTTCCACCAAAGATCTGCATGCAACGAAATGACAGAGGTTTGCTGCAGACAGTTGAGTTTTCCACAATCTCAGTTTTGTGGAGAAAGCTTTCACACTCTCATAGGCTGTTGTGATGAGCTGACCAGGGCCCTGCAGCTTTAGGTTCAGGATGTTTAGTTCTTGTGTTATGTCCACAAGGAATGCCAAATCCATTATCCATTTTGGATCATCAAGCTCTGGAATATCCAGCCTACCATTTTCCATGAATCTCTTCACTCTTAAATCGAAAAATCTCTTCAACACGTTTCCCCTGCTTAGCCAGCGCACCTCAGTAAAGTACAGCACATCACCATACGATGCCTCAATTTCTTCCAAAAAGGTCTGGAACTGGCGGTGTTGTAAACCTCTGGACCTGATATAATTAACACATTTCAGGACGACAGACATCACATGTTCATAATTCAAGCATTTGCCACACAGTTGATGTTGATGTATAATGCAGTGCAGAGCAATAGCTGGATCAGCATCTTCTTCCTCTAACTTTCTCTGTACCAGCGCTACCAGTCCGTTTTTCTACTGCGGTCAAGTCAGCCGCCACGTTGAAATGAGCGGTCAAACTAGCCGCCCCTATATTTCGTGGTGCGCGTATACACTGGCTATTACGGTATGACCGTTAGAACTAAAAACCGGTTAAATTCCTGCGATGGCAATTTCACATTCATTCATTTATTCTGTCTGTCAGAAAGAAAGAAAGAAAGAAAGAAAGAAAGATTTTAGCACACCTCACAACCTGTCATTGCATGATATATTGAATTCCAAAATAAGAGCCTCCCCAAAACTCATATATTACCTTTTTTGTCCATACATTCAGAAAATCCTAAAAATAAAAGTCCTTGCTTCCACAGACCAACTTCATCTCAGGTGGGGAGGACACCTTCTCAAGGTGTGAACTACAATGTTTCAGGACATTCTGATGTTGTCTTCCAAAATAAGAGCCCCCCAAAACTCATATATTACCTTTTTTGTCCATGCATTCAGAAAATCCTAAAAATAAAAGTCCTTGCTTCCACAGACCAACTTCATCTCAGGTGGAGAGGACACCTTCTCAAGGTGTGAACTACAATGTTTCAGGACATTCTGATGTTGTCTTCCAAAATAAATGGCCTTTAAAGTTTCTGTTCTGTAATAACATTAATTTCCCTGTTTTTCTGTTTCAGTCACAACAGTGCCCAAGCCAGTGCAGATGACGTAAATTGCACCGTCGCAGTGTCTTTCATGATCTCAAGTTGGACAATTATATCCTCTCACTTGTGAACAATGCCCAGAAGAGACTTTTATTCCTATTCCCTTTGTGCTTGTGTCTATCCATTGAAAATATTAGTTGACACAAATCTCTCTGTGGTGGACATTAATTTGTGCAATATAGATGTCATTGTGATATGTAACTGGCATGTGAATACATTTACATCTTTTTGGACTCACATAAAATTATGTACTTGAAACAAGTATTGTAATCGCCCATGTTGCCTCAAGGACTGTTTGTCTGTCGAAGATCGGTGTAACACTGCTTTCAATGTTTCTTCCTTATTTACATTTAGTCATTTAGCAGACGCTTTTATCCAAAGCGACTTACAACTGAGGTCTAAAGCAAGCGAGTCATCGTGAAGAGGCAAGAACAATGCAAGAAGTGCTCAAAATACAAAGTTCAGGCATTGCTCAGAGTAACAAAAACCAGAAAAGGGAGGATTTAAAGGAGAAGGAAAGGTTTTTTTTTTTTTTTTTTTTATGTTAAGTACTCATGGAAGAGATGAGTCTTCAGTTGTCTTTTGAATGCTGTCAGGGATTCTGCATTCCGGATGAGGGTGGGAAGATCATTATGCAAATTTATTTCTCTGTGTCCCTATTGGAAGCTTTCTTCTCTCTTTCTGACTTTTACTCACAAAACATCACATATAATAAACACATATTGTATCCTTGACCATGCCTAATAACTTTGAAGCCTCAAAAGTGCTCTATACAAATCAATTATGCTGTCCGTGGTGCTAAAGTAGCTACTCAATTTATTTTTGCATGTGTTCGTTATTCTGATTCTTGTGTTTCTCCCCATCAGTTTTGTGATGGATATTATTTTCTAAACTACATAATTAAAGCATAAGCTTAATATGCACACAGAAAAAATACACAGAAAACACTGAAAAAATACTTTGGCAATGAACAATGACTACATATGAGACTACAGGACCCCCCGTCCAGAATTTCAGCCAATCTCATCTGGTCACCCTATTTTAACCTGTAATAAAAAAAACTTAACTGCAGCAGTAATGCAGAATTAAGTAACTTAGATTACTGTTGCATTACATTTATATCTTGAAAATAAGAGATATTTTATTACAGTACTGTCTACTTGAGATTTGACCTCTATGATCGCCATTATATTTTTAATGGTTATTATGCCTAAACTATGTTGTATTTGTGAAATTACACTGTGCAACGTAGTGCAATGTCAAAAGAGCAAATATGTAATACGTTTTAAACAGGCACCTGCGAAGCCTAAACATGCACCTACACCTACAACAACCGTGCGATGACAGTATTGCTGTTTCTTAATAAACAACCAAAACCGTAACTTGCACCATCTGATGACGGAAAATATGCCGAAGAGCAAGAAAGGGTGACTGCATCTCTTTATTAAATGTACAATCCCCATTTGCTATACACAGCTGGATTTATTTGCACATTTGAGTAACGCTACTCATCACGGCATTTACATTGTTTGCCACACACCATTAGCCATATGCATGTCAAATCAATTAGCCCTATGTAGCACAATTCAACCATCTATTCTAGGCTAACATGTTATTTCTCTGAGGTCTGTCTAATGTCATGCAAATGTTTATTATACAGTAAAGTGTCTACTGAATAATAAAAGATAAATGTTTTACTTAGGCCAGTCTTTGGTTCAATCAGTTGTCATAATTATTTTAAATAGAAACTGATGATTGGTGATGCTATCACCGAAAAGTAATTACAGTGATAAATTTACAATACGGTTCCATGCCATCATTAATGAAAAACTAGTCAAGTCAAGTCACCTTCATATAGCGTTTTTTACAATACGGATGGTTTCAAAGCAGCTTTACAGTGAAAATAGGAAAGTCAAAGGACAGATATTGTTTTGGCTTTACAGCAACTCTATAAAAAGTTATTGTCTAGGTAAAGTTAGTTAGATTTTTTCTACACAGGAGCAAATCAGTAGCGCAAATATGAACACTCTAGTAACTATTATTTATTAACCAAAAACTCTGATTACCGAATTAGTAAGTAATAGTGCTTAGTCGGCTTAGTAGTTCACTGTTATTTAATCAGTAACGTTAACTACAATTTTTTTTCACTCCTCCCTGAAGACTACTTATAACTGTACAGGTGTGATGAATCAGGACGAGATGGATTCAAATGCAGAAGAGGTTTTTAAATGACAGACTTAATACAGAGGGCAAATCCAGAGAAGCGTCGTAAAAACAGGGTACAGGTCAAAAGCCAGGCGATCAGGTTAAATAAACAAACAGGCGGAACAGGGCTGGGAAAACAAACACGAGAGAGAACAGAGCTAGAACTATCAGAGAATACGGGAGCTGGTAAGGAAAGTTAACGTGCAAACAATACCCAACAAACTAAAGGGGAACTGGGCAGGTATAAATAGAGTCCCAAAACAGCACAGGTGAAACTAATATTCTGGGGATTGTGAGCGAGTGTGGGAACTGGAAGACGTGGGGTGGATTGTGGAACTGGATTCTATGACAACAGGTTCAAAATGAATGCGTGTAATGTTTAATGTATAATTAATTCTAAAGTGAAGATCGTGGTGGTAACCAAATAATAATGACTCAAATATTCCAAAATTACTAATTATTTTGAACATTATTTTAAAGTGAAAAGCATGAGAATTCTTAAATACTTACTGAAGTCATTTCAACTTTTGAGGTTTTTGTGATGTTTTCTCTTTAGAATACAGATTATAGATACAGTCATTACAAGTGGGTTACCTTAGTCTTAAATATACAATAATTATGCATTATGCGTAAAACACAAGTATTATGATCCTGTTTATTAATTTTTAGTAGGTAAGTAATAGATAAGTAATAAATAAGTATAGTACTTTTCTAATAGTGAACTACCACATTCGACAAAGCAATATTAATTACAAATTGTTTTATTAATTCTTGTTAGTTAATAGTAGTTACTTGAATGTCAACAGTGCGTTAATCATGTGTTCCTGTGTATTTATTTATTAATGACGGAACAGTATTCCAGTATTATATATATATATATATATATATATATATATATATATATGCTGTCATCCTAATGTCTTCCTCTTTTGATTTTATCCAGAGTGCACTCATTCAAGTTATTTGGGGTGAGTAATTCAATCATTAACTATCCATCAATGAAATTGCAATAACTATGTCTAACTATGTCATTTATTTGTATTAATGCATTATTTCCCCAATAGAACAAAACCATACATATAGTAGACAATGAAATTGTGGAAACAGTTGAAGTCCTGAAAAAGAATCTCAGCAACTATGATGATAATATTACAAATAAATACGGCTTCTGGGGACAAGTGTGCATTGCACTTGCCATTGCAAACACAATCGCTATCGACTGCAAAATGTATTTCATAAGGTGAGCATTTCTTTGTTTCATTGGCTGTCTGTCAAAACTTGATTCCTGACTACAAAGTATTAAAATTTACACACACAAACACACATTCATACACACACAAATATATATATATATATATATATATATATATATAACACATCTTGCTAATGATAGCCAATAATAAAGGTTGTTATATTGAGTTTCTCAAAGACAGATGCAGGTATGTCATATTTTTACAAGGTACAATATATATATTTTTGCGTAGATGCAGTCAAAACAAAACCTATACATCCCCTTATTTATACTTTTCGAAATGTTTACATTTAAACATCATTATTACATTATATACTTTGTCAAAAAGCACCAGGCAGAATATTCCCCATCTCCTCTGCCATGTGTGGCCAGTGGAAGTGCTGCTGAAGATGAGGGACACAAGTCTTCAGAGAAAGTTAGTCTTCACTCTTTTTCTAATTTGTTTGATCCAATGTTGGGTGCCTATATGCCTAGTCTTGTAATTGAAAGGAAAGTAAAAATAATAAGAATCTGGTGTTCTACATTGAATTCACATCACATTATTCCTTGTAATTGTTTATGTTACAATTACAATATGGGAAAAATAAGTATTTGTCCGTGTTCACGTTTGACTGTACTACTAACGCAGAAACAAAGGTTTTAGAATTACATGTTCCACAGTTTCAAAAAAACATTTATTTAATGGACATACGTACATGTTACAGTAACATTGTATTTTTTCATTAGGGGTCCATGAGTAATCCATCCGATGACGATGGATTTATAAAAATCAGCTTACCAAAGAACCCATCATTGTTTTTCATTGAAAGGAATGATTGGGAAAAGCTGAAGAAGCACAGACCGAAAAGAAGCTTTAAAGGACTCCAGTGGACAAATGGAATTTCGAAAGGCCTGAGGACCATACACCCGTACTGTTCCATTGCCTTTAAAAGGCACAAACTGAAGGTTATGGGTTCGATACAAGCAAGCCCTGAATTCTCCTGCCTTGGTTACTGTAGATTTGAGGATTGCCCTGTCACAGTAACAGTTACTGTGGACAGTGAAGAGGACCTCAAGGCAACAGTAGAGTACCAAGGGGAGCAGAGCATTCACAATTTAATAGAATTAAAAAGAAGACCTGTTAGAGCACATGAAAGAAACACACTGGGCCAAGACTTACAAAGACAGCTCCCACGAGCCATGTACCTTGACAAAATAACAAAAATACCCAAAGATGTTAAGGAGTCTGGCTGTCGGGATGAGGCTCCAAGTCGCAATGTCCTAAAAACGATATTGTGGGAAGCACGTAAGAGAAGCCGGCAGCACAGTAACGAAATAATAAGTCTTCAAATAATGCTTGACAAGAAAAAAGACAGTCCTGATGAGGTCCTCCAGAAAGTAATGCTACACCCAAAAGGGGTTCTTCTTTGGTCACGCAGGGGGATTGAGATATATCAGGAGCGATGCCAGGAGGACATTGTGTATCTAGATGCGACTGGCAGCATCATGCGAAAGCAGAAAGGATCTCCTCCTTTCTATGTCTATGAGTTGGTGGTCAGGAATCCCCACAAAAACTCGTCTCCACTACCTGTTGCCACATACCTTACCTGTGATCACACCACAGCCTCAGTTAACTACTTTCTAGAGGCGTTTCAGACTGATGTGGCAAGGTGTTTTGGGAGAAAAGGTATGCGCTCACCCATCATGATCCTGTGTGATGGGTCAATGGTGTTAATGCAGGCAATATGCCTGTCAATTGCCAAAAAAAACCTGAAAGAAACCATTAACCACTACTACAATATAGCAAGTGGTAAAGGAAAAAAAGAAGATTTTGAGGTGCCCATTCTTCATCGTTGTCTTAGCCATGTGATGAAGAATGCAAAGGAAATGTGCAGAAAGTAGTAAGTAGTGTACATAAAAAAAAAAATACTGTTTGTGACAATCCTCTTTTAGTGTCAGTTGATAAGTGTCCAATAAACTTTATACAGATTCTGTAATGAATTACCTTTCATTAATGTGCTAGGCCAAAAAACACAACATCAACATCTCTTTTCCTCATACCAAAAAATAATAATGTTACTGCCAATGTGAACTGAACTATCCAAAATGCACACATTTTAAAAGTCTGTTAGCAGTGTGGCCTCTGAATTCCCCTACATCGGCTTTGCCTGTGAAATGCATAGAATAATGATGTATTCAATAAATATACAAAAGCATTACATAAAGTGCAGATTTGGATATAATACACACAAGTTGTACAATTTATCATCTATTGAAGACCATAGTTATATTCTTGAACCTAATTATTTTGTTACATTCCACAGTGCCCCAAACCACTACCATCTGGCCACGCACGTCTTCGGTTCCCTCACAACTGCAAGCACTTTAATAGAACTAGACGACATGGTTCAAAGTGCTGCTGTTGTATTCTCAAGTCCATCCTGTGGGCCCAATGTAGAGAAACACTTCAAAAACCTGCAGTCGTGGCTGCAGAGAACAGGGACTACATTGGACGAGACAACCAAGTCCAAAAGTGAGAGCTTGAAGGTAAATGTCAAATCCAAGTTTACATTTTAACATTTATGGTTTTAATTTTAACAAAGATGCGAAGGAATACTGTTGTTATCAAGTAAATGTACTATAAAGAAAAGGTAATGATGTGAAATTTCTTGGGGATTTTCTCAGTGGGATTTAAAACACATTCGATTTCCCTCTGGCCGCCTGACTAGGCTTGATGACTTTGTGGCCCGCTATCAGACTAGTCACACTGCTCTCCTGAAGGAGTATGCAGATTCTCAAAGAGTTTTCAGAAGAAAGGTTTGAATACTTTAATTAAGGTTTCATTGAAGGTGGCATGGGTAACAGTTTTTAAGTAAAAGTAAATATAAAGAAAATTACATTTTGTATGTCATCACATTATATGTATTTGTAACGCTACTGTAAGGATGACAGGAAGCAAGACTCCGAGACACGGTAAGCCTTTTAATTTGCCTTTCTAGTCACACAGTATTTACAATGTCTCTGTATTCGAACGCTGAGTTCGTTGTCGATCTCTCATCCCCCTGCTCTGCGGCTGCTGGCTTTTTATCCGCTCTCCTCGCTCTACTGCAATTAGAGACAGGTGTTAGACATAATTTAGCCCAGGTGTGAGCGCCCTTACCGCTTTTCTCTCCGGACGGGCGCTTGACCACGCCCCGCTGCCACATACCCCCACCGCCCGACTCAGGCCGGGCGTCATCCGGCCTGCCTACCACTCCCCATTTCTGGAGAGGAAGTCGGCGGCAGCCATCTGCACCCCGGTCTGTGGACCACCTTGAACTTAAAAGGCTGGAGGGCCAGATACCAACGGGTGATCCGGGCGTTAGTATCTTTCATGCGGTGGAGCCACTGCAGTGGGGCATGATCCGAGCAGAGGGTGAAGGCCCGCCCCAGCAGGTAGTACCGGAGGGTGAGGACCACCCACTTGATGGCCAGACACTCCTTCTCCACGGTGCTGTACTTAGTCTCCCTTAAGGAGAGCTTTGGCTAATGTACAGCACCGGCGCCTCTCCCTCCACCAGCTGCGAGTACGGCCCCCAGCCCTCTGTCTGAAGCGTCCGCCTGCAATACAAAAGGGAGAGAGAAGTCAGGTGCATGCAAAGCGGCCCCCACAAAGTGCAGCTTTGATCTGCGTAACGCCTGTTGGCACTGCTCTGACCATTGGACCGGATCTGGAGCCCCCTTTTTAGTGAGGTCAGTCAGCGGGCTGGTGACGTCCGAATAATTAGGCACAAATCTTCTGTAATAGCCAGCCAGCCCCAGGAACTGCCTCACCCCCTTTTTGGTCTTAGGTCTAGGGCAAGTCGCATATCGCCGTGGTCTTATCAATTTGGGGACGCACCTGGCCATGACCCAAGTGGAACCCCAGATACCGTACCTCCACACGCTCAACCGCAAGCACTTCTTGGGGTTTGCTGTGAGCCCGCCCGCCGCAGCGATCTCAGGACGGCCCTCAGATGTTGCATGTGCCGCTGCCAATCATTGCTATAAATGATAATGTCATCTAAATAGGTGTGCGGTCTGAGGATCCGATCCATGAGTCGCTGAAACGTGGCTGGTGCCCCAAACAAACCGAAAGGAAGCGTCACAAATTGGTGTAATCCAAACGGCGTGGTGAAGGCTGTTTTCTCACGGGACATTGGTGTCAAGGGGATCTGCCAATAACCCTTTGTTAAATCCAAGGTCGAATAAAATCGAGCAGTACCTAACCGATCGAGCAGTTCATCAACCCGGGGCATTGGGTACGCGTCAAATTTAGACACCGCGTTGACTTTTCTGTAATCCACACAGAATCGAACAGACCCATCACTCTTGGGAACAAGAACAACCGGGCTGGACCAATCACTGTGGGATTCCTCTATTACGCCTATATCAAGCATCGCATCTAATTCTTCCCGTACGATTTTCTTTTTATGTTCGGGTTAGCGATAGAGCGACAACGCACCACCGCGCCCGGCTTCGGTCTCGATGTGGTGCTGTATGAGGTTTGTACGGCCCGGTAGAGGGAAAATACGTCCGCAAATTCCTTCTGTAATTCAGAAACCTCTGTGAGCTGCCGCGCGAGAGTTGGTCCCCACAAGTAACCGGAGTGTTGGGATTGTAGTTTTTGTTTATCTCTGGTCCGAGCTCCGCCCTCTCGGAACTACCGTGGCCAACGTCACAGAGGCCGCCTCCTCCCTCCATAATTTCAGGAGGTTGAGGTGATAAATTTGACGCGCCCCTCTATCGGTACGTTTAACCTCATAATCGAGATCCCCACTGCGTCGTGTGACCTCAAAGGGTCCTTGCCATTTGGCGAGTAATTTAGAGCTCGATGTTGGGAGTAATACTGAGTACCTTGTCTCCCGGTGCAAATTCCGTAGCCGAGCACCCCTGTTATACAGCCGGCGTTGGCGTTCTTGAGCTTGGAGCAAATTCTCCTGTGTTAGTCGCCCCAGTGTGTGGAGTTTTGCACTAAGATCGAGAACGAACTGAATTTCATTTTTACTATTAGAAGGTCCCTCCTCCCACGCCATGGATGACGTCAAGGACACCGCTGGGCGTCGCCCGCTACAGCAGCTCAAACGGGAGAACCCGGTGGAGGCTTGCGGGACCTCTCGTACTGCAAACAACAGGGGTCTAGCCACTTATCCCAATTTCTAGCGTCATCGGGTACGCAATTTACTGAATCATGTTCTTGAGCGTTTTATTAAATCGCTCCACTAGGCCATCTGTCTGAGGATGGTAAACGCTAGTGCTTGAATCGATTTGATGCCCAAGAGCTCGTAAAGTTCGCGAAGTGTCCGTGACATAAAAGTCGTGCCTTGATCGGGTGAGGATTTCTTTCGAATCCCCACCGGGAGATTATCTTGAAGAGTGCCCCTGCAACACTACGTGCGGAGATGTTGCTCAGAGGCACTGCTTCCGGATATCGCGTCGCGTAATTCACCAGGACTAACACGAAGCGATGTCCGCGTGCTGACCGTTCTAATGGCCCGACGAGGTCCATCCCAATTCTTTCGAAGGGGACCTCGATTAATGGTAGAGGGCGCAACGGCGCTTTTGGGGTGGCCGGTGGGTTTACGAGCTGACATTCACGGCACACCGCACACCACCTGCGGACGTCACCGCCAATGCCCGGCCAATAGAAACGGGCTATTAGACGGAGAAGTGTTTTCCGTTCCCCTAGGTGACCGGCCATGGGATTATAGTGAGCCGCCTGGAAAACCATTTCCCGGCGGCTCCGTGGAATCAATAATTGTGTTACTTCCTCCTTTGTTTGAGCGCCCTGCGTCACCCTGTATAACCGATCTTTAATAAGCTGAAAAATACGGATATGAAACGGCGACACCGGCCGGAGATGTTGACCATCGATTACTCTCACTTGGTCAAAGGCGTGCTTAAGGGTTTCATCCCGCAACTGCTCCAAGGGAAGTCCCCTCCGAGAATTCCCGAGAGGAGGAGCGTCCACCTCGCCCCTTCCCACGCCACTCGGAGCAGCAGAGGACGGCCCTGGCTTCGCCTCCCCGCCAAAGCATCGCACATCACACACCCCTTCACTTTCACGCAGGACCCATCCGCACAAACTCCCTCCAATAACTTTCTAAAATTCGGCCAATCCGTACTCCAAAATTAGCGGATGGGTGAGGCGGAACTAACCGCTGCCTCCACACTATGTTTTTCTCCCCGAATTTGATCGCCAGAGTCACCACGGGATACTTGTGAATATCCCCATGCACACACCTCACCCTCACCAGTTTAGCTGAGCCCAGAGCCCGGGTTGAACCAAGCGTTGGTGGATGGTGGTCTGGTTACAGCCGGTATCCAACAAAGCTTGGTATGTACCCCCTAGATTCTTACCGAATCTGCACGCTCCAGCCCGATCGGGGCAGCCTGCGGAACATCGGAGACCCGCACCACTGCCCCTATTTCCATCAGCGGACACTGATCCCGAAGTGGTCTGGGTCTCCGCACCTCCAGCAGACCGGCCCAGGCGCTGCGCCACACCCGTGCTGGCGGGTGCCCCCACCTGAGGAGGAGAGCGGCTGAAGGACGGGAAGGGCTAGGCGGGTGTTCCCAAGGCCGGGAAGCTGGTCTCACAAGCGCTCTGCGCCTGCGGGGGCAGGAACGGACCCTGGGGAGAGAGCAGAGCGAGAGGGAAGAGGGGAGGAAAAAAACAGGGGAAGATACAGGGGAAGGGGAGACAGAGAGAGAGGGCTCATCCGCCCTGGGAATCGCCGCCATGTGGTCCTCCGCGAGTCGGACGGCTTCCTCCAGCGACGCCGGGCGGTGGCACTGGACCCACTCGGCCATCTTCCGGGCAAACGCTGGACAAACTGCTCCAGTACCACCTGGTCGACTAGCTCCTCGACGTCAGCGGTCCCGTCGCGAGCAGCCACCTCCGACAGGCATCACGGAGCCGCTGGGCTGAACGCAAACGGGCGGTCGGATTTATCGAGCTTCAAGGCCCGGAAGAGCTGGCGACTTTCTTCCGGGCTCCGACCAACCCGTTGCAAGATGGCTTTCCTCAGATCGGGGTAAGCCAGGAGGCTTGTTGCCGGCAGCTGTTGCGCCGCGAGTTGTGCTTCCCGGACAGGAGAGGGACTAGACGGGCTGCCCACTGGTCTTGGGGCCACCCCAAATTTCCGCCGTTCGTTCAAACAAGTCGATGAACGCTTCTGGGTCATCTGCCGGCCCCATCTTCTGTAACGCTGGTGGGGGCAATGTGGCGCTGGTGTCCGGGGTCGCGGCTGCGGCTGGAGCGGCCTCCTGGCTGAGGAGGCTCGGATGGCGTGCGGTCCTCTGCTTGAGCCCGCATGATTTCGAAGAAGCGACGATCCTGGTCTTGCCGGAGCTCAAGCAGGGATTGTTGGTGGCTCTGATGGAGTGTAGCGAGGGACTGGAGGACTTTACGGGGCGATTCTGTTCCATCCTTTGGAAGACAGATGTTCCTAATAATCTTCCCGGGTTTCGGCACCAGTGTAACGCTACTGTAAGGATGACAGGAAGCAAGACTCCGAGACACGGTAAGCCTTTTAATTTGCCTTTCTAGTCACACAGTATTTACAGTATTGGTATCTAAAACAGTTCTCCAAAGTTATTGAAATTATAAATGACTGCTTCCATCAATACCTTACTTTATGCAGACGTACAGAGTGGACCAAGAAAAATGGAAAGAACGCCAGCAGAAAAAGAGGGGGAGATATGTTACACCACTCCGGAAGCCGTTTCATTTCAAGACATCGAACAAGAAGGTATACTGTAAATATAAAGCTGTCATGCCTTCTACAGAATTAATAGTAATAATCCTAATCTAAACATAACAGTTTTAGCTTCACTGCAGCCAAGGTAATTACAGCCAATCCGAAACTACTCATAGATATATAACATCAAAAGCCCTTTTCCATCACTTTATTTTCCGTTATTTCACTACACACTACACAATCTTTACTTAATATTAATATTATATGTGGTTTATTATTTTGTGTGTGGTACATCTTTTTTAGAGAAACTATTAATGTAAATTACAACTGAAACTTCTACAAACAATTGAAATATTGTAAAATATTTTATTTTATATTTGTTTTAAATGTATTTAAAATAGGAAATTAAGAGACAAACGGAAGCACTGTTACATGAGGATCCTTAGTAACGTGATCTGTTTTTAAATACACTGTTGATAGGTTGACTCCTCAGTACCTGACAGTGCCATTGGGAAACAAAAGTCTTCACCACAGCCTAGTTCATCTCTGCTGGGGGACCATGAAGAAACTTTGGATGGAAAGGATGTAGTAAATGGGGATATCTCAAACAAACCTCCGAAACCATCCAAGACATCAATAACCCCACAGCATCAAGTAAGAAGGCTTTCTAGTATCACAAGTTCTTACTAGTAACTTTTAAAGGTTATTATTTGAATGAACATTAAAAAGAAAGGATATAATTGCTAAAAAAAGAGAGACAAGTTGAAACACATTCAACATTTGTTTAACAACGTGTCATTTTTTATTTAAATTTATGGCATGCAGCTCACCTCCTGGTGGAAAAGAAAAGACACAGAGGTTGTGGTTTCTGTGATCCCCACCCAGAACATAGGGCAAACGATTACTGTTCGTCACCGTGAGATCCGTACACTTCAACCGCACCGGTGGTTATATGGCGAGGTAGTATGCATTTCATTCTCTTACATTTTTTTCAAGTTTTACAATTATAAATCTGTAGTTCTATATTAACACTTCAGCTTCCACTATTTGGTAATATGGAAAGAAGTAAATTTAGGACAAAGATAGTTCCTTAATAGGTAATCAATAAATACAAAATAACATTAGCCTCGTTAAGAAGTACTGTAACAACGAACGATGACAAATAATAAACAATTACTAAATAATCACCACATTAACGTATCTGAGATGTGACCAGTTGTCTTTTTGTACTCTTACCATGGTCATAAAATGCATTGCTATTTACATAACATCTGAGTCATTAGAAAAACGACCATATTCAGAGTAAAATAAATGCAATGTATTATGTCTCAGACAGTGTAGTTGGTAATAATTGCTAATAATTTGTCATAATTACTTAATATTTCATAATGAGTTTGATCTAATTCATTAATTATTGATTACCTATAAAGAAACTACATCAGTTCTAAGTTGACTTGTACTTACTGATTAGGTAAACTTGTTTTCACATTAGTTAATAGTAGTAGATAGCTGAAGTGTTTATGTAGTTTTACTCATTTGTCCTGCATTAATTCATGCACAGATACCTATTAATGATGGACCATTATTGTGAAGTATAATTATAGACATATGTTTAGTTACCTTGTGTTTGTTATGTGTTTCTTGGTGTAAACATTGAAATATTGAAATGGTTGAATGTAACAAACCAAAAGTACAAATTAAATAAAAATTAAATTATATGTCCTTATGATTGGAACAGTAATAAGTTTAATGTCTTCTTAACATTGTATTTTTATTTTATAATACAACTTCAAAGAAATAAAAACATTTCTCCCACATTTCTTATTTAGATAATTGAAGGCCTGTTTCATCTTGCTGTCAATCAGCTGGAGATGGGAAACTCCATATATATTCTCAATCACTACACAGCATGGGTGATTCTGCATGGGGAAAGCTCACAGCTTGTCCTGCACATTTTGTCAAAGTGATCACAGTGGTTGCATGGACTACAGTGTGGATGTGCAATTTTGTGTTTGTGCAGGGACCTTATGTATGAAAAATTATAAATAATCTATTGCAGCACTACATACTGAATGTATAGTGAATATGCAAGCTTTCTATATTGCTTTGAAAAGCTAAATTTACTAATTATGGTTTACAGTGCAAATGTAATTATTATTTAACTTCTTCATTAGGTCAACTTTGACAATTACCAGGCAATTCTTTCATTCGTGAACATCTGCGACGTCCACTGGAAACTTCTGGTGAGTAGCAGAATGATATCTATATGTCATTATTTACGGTGTCTGGTGTATTATTAAAAGATGTATTGGTTGCATTTCCCCCAAAAAATAACACGGAAAAAGCTGATTCCATTCATGCTGCCAAAAAAATCAGGTATTCATTTTATAACTCATTAAATTCCTAAACCAAGGAGTGGTCATTGGTGGAGATACATATTCACTGATTTACATTCACTAAAAGGGTTACACCAGATATTAATCCAATAGCCTGGTAAAAATTAAAGAAATTCACTAGATCATATATTTTTCCCGAATCGCAAATTAAATTAATGACATCACAATTTATGGAGACATTACAAATGTTGTAAAGACTTTGAATTACATTAAATGAATGGATTTATTTACATGCCATACCTTGTAATTTGGTTTAAACTTAATGAAATTAAGAGTTTAAGATCATTATTTGGGTGTACTTAGACTTTCACGATTAGAAGAAGAGTTATCATTTTAGAATTTACTTATCATTTGAAAGCAAAGCTTTTTGTAATCTTTTCCTAATTAATACATATTCCCGTAATACATCACATACAGTGAGTACCTACAGATGAGGAAAACGTGCTATGGAAAAATGGAGTGGGTGGACATAAAATGGAAAGAAGGAGTTCTGACACATCCAGTCCAGTAGGACGCCAGTAGCTGTGGCGTTATTGTCACCTTGATATGTGAAGTTTTTTAATATCTATCTCTCTGTTTTCTTTCATAAATTAAGTTGATGTTTGTTTCAACAATTTACAAAACATGACACAATACAAAATAATTGGAATATTGTAGTTGGGAATGCTGACCTGTGCTGGAGTCTGACACAGTCCACACAATGTTTGTAAATGTTATTATTTGTTTAGATGGCCAGGGCAATAGTGAGGGCATTTCCAGGTGTTCCAGTTTTACATATTGGAACATCAAAAAAGGAAATGGCACAAGAGCGGAAAATGATGGCTTTGCAGATACTGAAAGAATCAGGTTTGTAAAGCAAGTGTTTGTCTGTTGTGTGGAGGGATACAAAATAAAATGCAGATTAACAGTTTAGACTCTAGTCAGAATTCAAATGCTCAATGCAGAAGTCTAGTGTAATGTAAAAACAGTAGTAGAAAAAATGCAGCTTCAGAGGGAAATAGATGGTTATAACAATAATTCAATAAAATTCAAAGAAAGAATTCACACTAGTTAAGATGTCTTCTGACGGTCAGCACTCACAGCCAGGTTGTATATTATTACATTAAAGCTACCAGAAAATGTAGGGTTGCCAGAGTAATATCAGC
The DNA here is from genome assembly GCF_025860055.1 of Xyrauchen texanus. Taxonomy (NCBI): domain Eukaryota; kingdom Metazoa; phylum Chordata; class Actinopteri; order Cypriniformes; family Catostomidae; genus Xyrauchen; species Xyrauchen texanus. The sequence continues at coordinate 4,580,850 of NC_068278.1, read as the reverse complement.
TAAGACAGACAGAATACGGCCTGTGAAGCCATGGTGGCCAGTCATTTCAGGACAACTTATGGTGAGCTATAACACAGAGCAGCTTACAGCTGTTATAAAATGGTTATTACAAAAAGCTGTAAAGATTTCAGAAAATGGTCAGTAACAAAAAATATTTTATATATTAAATATTTTATTGCTAAAAATACTTTTTCACCATAGAGTGTCATTATTTAACAGCATTATGTAGAATTTACTGAAATTACAAATAAAGATGACATTCTCAGAGCAGGCAAAAGGAAAATTGATCCCGGGTAATACATGCCAGTAATGCAAGTAAACAAGCCTGGCAAATAACAAAAAAAGATTCCAGATGACTATGCCGAGGCCTGAAGGCATGGAAATATTGCAAGCAATGAGACGTAATACATGCAATACATGAAATGAGACATAAACAGCAACACCATAGATATACTGTGACATAAATAGGTTCACAAAAATGAAAGGGGTAGAAATGGACAGTTTATAATAGTAAAAATAATGTCTTGACACAAGTTACACACATTGTTATTTTCACTCTAGGTAATACAGTACAGTATTTTAAAACCTGGTTTAAAAGCAACATTTAGTAATTACCTATATCTCGCTGGTTATATATATATATATATATATATATATATATATATAAATGCATTACATACAGCTGTATGTAATGTTGATATTGTAAGGTGGTTCCTTTAAAAAGGACATGGAACATTAAATTATTGTTACCAATTTATTTATTTCTAATACTTTGGTGTTTGATGAGACCAATCACTGTTCCATGTGCGCACAGAAACAGCCAAGTGGAAGTAGACAACTTGTGACAAAGTGAGTGAGTTTTTTTCTTCACTTGTAAAAGGAGAATTGGAAAGTGAAAAGGAGTAGCAATTTAAAACGTGGATCTGTGTATGTAGCAGTTCGGTGATACTTCTAACTTATTTTAGATCCAGTGTGACCGCTGCAAGAGGTAGTACCATGAAAAGTGCCTGGGCATGTCTCAGAAGAAGCTGAAATGTGCCAGAGTCAATAATTGGGACTGCATTTACTGCTGTTAAATCTGTCGAGTTAACAGAATTACTACATTTATGTTATTTATCTTTTTATTTAAATTATGCTATTGTCTTTTTTTTTTGGTAAAATAATATTGTTAATTACATTCTGTCCATTGAAAGAAGTGTTCACATATTCACTATAAAAAAGTGTTAAGAGTTTTAAATAATTTGTAAATAACATTTAAATAAAAAAATGTAAATGTGAAATTCAATAACCGAATGTCTTGTACTTTTGTAAGTGACACTGTGAGATGGTGTCCTCTCCACCTGAGGTGAAATTTGTCTGTAGACAAAACATCTAATATTTGAGTTTTGGGGGCAGAGCCGACCCAAGACATAAGCGAACTAAGCGGCTGCTTAGGGCCCCGGTGGCCACCAGGGGGCCCCCAAGAGCACTTTTTTTTTTTTATTATACTGTCAATGGACAATGGTAATTATACAAAACGCAATATTAAATGCAATATTATGTTAACGGGCTACAGGATGCAAGCACATTCAGACAGCAAAACAGCAATGTCAGAAAAAAGGACATATCCTCTGGTGCAGAGAAAAGGAAAAAGAAGAAAACAGAGCAAGAGAAAAACAGCATGATAAAGGTATGTTAAGTAGCTAGGCTAAGTTATGAGCTAACTTTAGCTGGCTAGTTAGTTAACATAGCCTATGTAGCATATCTGCTTTTTTAGGAAAGTTTGATTAAACATCAGTAAATAGCCTTGACATCTTAATATATTATAGTACAACATATTACTTAGCAAGTTTTAGATTAAAGTTTTTGTCTTCTGTGTAAAAATAACTTTCCTGTGTATATATTTTTTGTAATAAAAATAAGCTTCTGTTCCATAAACTTTGTACTGATAACAGCTTAACATTATTTACATTACCATTTTGGGGTCTTTGCTATTATATTCCAATATCATTATGCCTCAGTTAGCTAGTTATAGATTAAGAGTTGTTGTTTTAGGAGTACAGATGGCTTGCTGCTGTGTATAATAATCTGTGTTGAGAAAATATCACATTTTGTCAAATATTCTGTCAAATTTGGACGTGGGGCACAACCAACGCCACCTGCCCCAAGTGCCAGTGCTACAGCTGATGATGATTTTTCAACAATCCCAGATCAATATATTTATATGCATAAACCATGCCTTTGTTTTTGACAGACAGTTGCATTACCTTCTAATATGACATCTAACATGGCTAGCTTTTATTATTATTTTCATCTTTCATCAGGTCCATCCTCTGCATGCGAGGAGACTTCCCAGCTCGTGCATCCACTGATGTGGTCATCTGACTCAGAAAGGACTGATCTGTTAAGCAGAGGGCCACTGCCTATAAAGGAAAACTTCACATTCCCTGAAAAACCTGATGGCCGAAGCTTCCACTACACCTACAGAAAGTTCATTAATGAGGAAAAAATGTAAGTGGAGCTGCTCACTTATTCAAAAAGAAATGATACTGTCTACTAGGGTTGTGCCGATGGACGATATCATTGTCCATCGTGATGGCTGACCAACATCACGATGTAGAGCCACCATCGTGATGCCACGCCCCCTTTTGCGAGTCTTGCTAGTGTGACTCACTAATCCTAGTCTCTTCTATAGTTAACCTAAAAACTTTGCAGGGATTGCTCTGTAAATTAAATTGAGAATATAACTAATGCATATATGCTATTTTAAATACTGTAGTATATGCCAGAGACGTGACGTGTTAGTCTGTGAAAATACCGTGTCAGGCAGGCTGCACAAATATTGATCTTGTTAGCTTCTTGTCTTTTTTTACATGTCTTACACTGTACATTTAGATTAAAATATTTTATGTTGTAGGCTACAAGAAAATAGCCTTTATTAATGAATTATTAGTAGTTGTAGTGTCTCAGAAAATCTTGCTCGTTGTCACATAGCTCTTGTATACACTGAAGCGGCAGTTTAAGATAAACCCAGACCAGCTGAACGTCAAATAACTTTTGTCTGGTTAATACTTTTAAAGAAAACTTTCCTTGGCCATAAATCCATAATGTCAAATCAAATGAAAGAAACAAGGTGAATATGAATAACACACATTTATTAAAACATAGAAGAACAACAAATAAAGAACAGGAAAACGGAACAACACTCAGACCGAAACTCGGCATTAACATTTCACTTATAATTAGCAGCACAATTAACTTCAGCACAGGCTACAAAATAAATTATGTTATTGAAATATTGTAAAGTGGTCATATGAACTACACAAATGAACGTTTAAAAAATAATATGCAAAATCGAATAGCTCCAGAACGGATGGCGAAAAATGCGTAAAGAAGTCTAATATCTTTCACCATAGACCATGTTTAAATTTCGATGTTTCTGGCCAGAAATACCAACATATTCACTTTATCTGGTTTTAATAAGCTGCGGATTGGAGTAACTACACTACCCGCTGTGCTGAAGACCCGCTCTGATGGAGTACTGGTAGCACATATGCACAGATATTTCCGTGCTAATCTTGCCATGAACGGAAACCTTTTGTCGTCCTCTTTCCCATCAGTGGCCATTTCCTGCAGGTACATGGTCATTTCTGCCTCGACCTTTTGCTCATCAGTGAGTAAAATAACGAAATTATAGTTTTTAAGTGGAAAATAGTATTTATGTAAAGAGATATATTAAAATAAAAAGTGCACAACTCTTCTTAAGTGAAAGCTAAAAAAAAAAAAAAATGCTTCACGTGTCGTGCAACCTATAAAGCGCCGACGATGGGTTGGGTTAGTAAAATAACGAAATTATAATTTTTCATATAATTTTTGATAAGGGGTGTGTTAGATTTGTAGTGTGTGAATAATCAAGCATTGACAATATTCAATCATATTGGCAGCACCGAGGGGCCCCCAAATCAAATTCTGCTTAGGGCCCCATAAAGGCTTGGGCCGGCCCTGTTTGGGGGGCTCTTATTTTGGAAGACAACATCAGAATGTCCTGAAACATTGTAGTTCACACCTTGAGAAGGTGTCCTCCCCACCTGAGGTGAAGTTGGTCTGTGGAAGCAAGGACTTTTATTTTTAGGATTTTCTGAATGTATGGACAAAAAAGGTAATATATGAGTTTTGGGGAGGCTCTTATTTTGGAATTCAATATATCATGCAATGACAGGTTGTGAGGTGTGCTAAAATCTTTCTTTCTTTCTTTCTTTCTTTCTGACAGACAGAATAAATGAATGAATGTGAAATTGCCATCGCAGGAATTTAACCGGTTTTTAGTTCTAACGGTCATACCGTAATAGCCAGTGTATACGCGCACCACGAAATATAGGGGCGGCTAGTTTGACCGCTTATTTCAACGTGGTGGCTGACTTGACCGCAGTGTTTTACTGGCCTGTCATGGATGGTGCTCCATCAGTGGTGACGCCCACCAGTCTGTTCCACGGCACACCAAGCCGCTCAATCGCACCGCACAGCTGCTGAAATATGTCTTTAGCTGTGGTACGGCCATACATTGGACACAAACTCTGTCACCTCAAACTTGTCATCAACACCCCTGACGAAAATTGCTAGCTGAGCATTGTCCGTATTGTCAGTACTTTCATCAAGCGCAACAGAGTACGCAATTAAACTGCGGGCTCTGTCCTGTAACTGTTCATATATGTTACCTGAGAGTTCAATAATCCGCTCGGCCACAGTGTTTGGTGATAGAGAAACGTTGTTGAATAAGCTCCTCTTTTCGGAACAGAGAATATCAGCAACTCGCAACATACAGTCCCTCGCAAACTGCCCTTCGGTGAATGGAACTGCAGCATCAGCGTCCTTACCGGCTTTGTGGAAAAGTTCTTGCTGTGAAAGTAGTCCTTTTTGTAGCTGTTCGGCTCGTTGTCTCCTGTCATCATCTCCCTTGTATTTCTCATCATGCTCGCCGTGTTTAGTCGAATAATGACGCCTGAGATTGTATTCCTTAAAAACAGCGAGTTTCTCTTTACATATGAGGCAGATCGCATTTCCACCGAGCTCAACAAAAAATATTGTGATCTTTCTTGAAACTGTCTATGCTCGCTATCCACCTTTCTCTTAGATTTTGAAAGCAACATACTTTCCCTCCTCGTCTTCGTGTCGTGAATTTCATGTTGTTCCACACCTGCGCACTTCGTTTGCAATTATTTAGCATATTCAAAATAAGTGTTTTTTTTATTATTATTATCTAAAATTAAATGTTTATTATCCAAAAAATTTGTTATCTTAATTATTGTGGGGGTAAAAAAAAAAAAACCTCAAGGGCCGAATAACATTATTATTTTGACATCAAGTCGCGGGCCGGAATTCGGCCGGAAGTGGCCCGCGGGCCGGAAGTTTGAGACCCCTGCTGTAAATAGTACTTTAAACTGAAAATAGACATTTGAGTATTCACAGTGAACAGAAAAGAAAAACAAAAGGGAAAATTTTAATCTGTTAATTATTACTGTGACTGGCATGTAAACGGTTCTTCAGACTGTAATTTGTGCATAAGGTTTTGTATAATGTTTACATGGTATTTAGTTGTTCTGTAATTTTGCATAATTAGTTGAAATAACGTGTTTGTTCACATCTAAAGAAAAGGGGACGTCATGAAAAGAGTATATTTCTAGTCTATCCACTAGATGTCAGTAGCAGCATTTTATTGAAGATACTCCATACAGCTGAAGGGTTGTTGTCAGTTTTTACATGTGCAGACCTAAATTGGAATAAAGAGACGCAAGAAACATTATACAGAGGACCTGCACCGTTATCTATCGTGTCTCCATTTAGTGCTGTGGATTCAGCAGGGGAGCAGTCCTCAAACTCTCCAGAGGGCTGCAGACACTGCCAACATCTATTCCATCTTTTATTGTGTGTTCCGAAGGTACGAAGGTCGCGATATACGGGACTGCTTTTTTTTTTTTTACGACATTTGAATAATTAGACATATATTTTCAAACATATACATTTATAATCTATGAATATGTACATTTATAAGATATTATGTTTAATCGAATTGACATAGCAGGGCATTAAGTTAATTTTAACGGGATAAAACGGACGGTATTCAACGTATTTCGTTGGACTTTAACTTTGCCAGCTTTACAAATCTTGCTTTCCACTTTATTCCTGATATTTAGTGAGAGCTGGCATGTCCCACTGACAGTTACTCCCCCCTCTTTCTCCCCTTCCTTGCCACACCCACTCCCATCCTCTCACAGCCGTCCACGCCCACTTAAGTTGCATTTTTCAAAAAGGGTGAGAGGTAGACTTGAGCGGGGGGTTGTTCCCCATTACCCTTTAAGTTTAGCTTTGATATGTTCGCTTCAAAGACGTTTGTACTTCTTTGTCCTCCCCAGGGACAGAGGCTATTATAACAGCACCATCTCCTCCTCTCTGGGGTTTCTTTCTCGGACGGAATTCGGTAAAAGCACAACCCAGACTTGTCTCCTCGTCCGTTAGTGCATCCGATTGAACAACGACTATCCGGCATTTTGGCTAAACAAACCTAGTGAAAAATAACTGGCGGGCAGCGGAAGAGAGCCATGTTATGCCCTCCCGTTGGGCGTTCCTATAAGGATGTGACGTCAAGTGAAAACTGTGTTTCAGCCAATCACGGTGAAGAATCTCGCACTTGAACACCAATGAGCGTGTGAATCACAAACTGAACAAACGTTCGCAGGGCGGAGTTCCAGTTGCTGGAGAACTCCTGGCCGGTGTGTGGGAGACACTACAGCGTTTAGTGATAAAAAATAAATATGATTTAGAAAAAGAAAGCCCGATGAATGACAACTTCAGAATATCGGTGCTGTAAATAAAACAACGTCATGGCTTTGACAGAAACGGATCACAATGGGAAAAGGATCGGACTGATTAACGCTTTAAAATCTGGTATCAGAAAAGAGTTTCCAGCGACGGACGGGGAGTTCAGCACAGAAGGTCTCCCGAAAGCTTTCCTTCACAGTTTACGGACTTTATTCGATATTCTTGACGATGGACGACGGGGTTACGTTCACATATCGGAGATTGAGAGTCGGTGGCGCGGCGCGGAGGCTCGGGATTTACCCGCGGGAGTTGTGGAGAGTTTGAGGCGGGTCGCACCTCATCATGGCTGTCTGAGTTTCGAGCGGTTCGTCGCGGGACTCAGAAACTCGCTGCTTACACAGCACTGCCAATCACAGCAGAGTCAATGTAAAGTTCGGCCACTCGGACCGAGTAACGGAATAAACACGCACCACAGCCGGCAGATGGGTCGGATCCGACACCACCAGGGTTCTGGATGTCCCAACAAACCCGCTGAATCCTCTCAAACCTCTCTGAGCTGTGGAGGGTTCGAGAGATCCGGGTGTGCGTATCGATCAGATTCGATTCGCATCGAGAAAAAGGCGCATCAGTCCAATCAGCTCCGATCCATCGATTCACTCGCTCTCGAATCTCCTAATGTCCCCAAAACACGTAAGTGTCTTATTCATTGTTTTGTCTCAGAGTGTAGCGTTCATAACGTGCATCAGTTCACTTTCTCTAGAGGCTCCAGTCAGACAGACATCTGTCACCCTGATCGTTTTCCAGATAGTGCCAACACAAATGTCCAGATTATCTGATCCAAAACTGATCTCACATCAGGAACGACTGGCAGGAGGAGGGAAGGGCAAAGAAACCCTCGCATGTCGTGACAAGTAGCTAGATTTAATGAGGTGCATTATTGTATCACTCAGAATTAGAATGGTGCATGATTATAATGGAAGTGAATCTCATATTATTGGTATGAGAACAATGTTACTCACAATCGTGATGTTCATGCACAAAAACCATGAATCTCACAAGTGAAGAGATTTGCACCAGATTTAGCGACTAGCTCATTTCCATCTGCAGTCCCTGGGCAGGTAAATAAAATACTATAAATAAAACATGCAAATATATGTACATACATACACACATATACAATAACAGTAAAATACTAACATCGTACAAAATGAATGATGACAAGTTTGAAGTCCTAAATTCCCATATTTAACATTTCTGCAGAACGTATAAAAATCTACACACATTTTAAGATCATCGGATAATTTATTCCATTCTTTAATTGCCTTTAATGAAAAGACAGATTGTGCAAGTGCGGATTTTCTTTTAGGAATTCTGCAATCTGTCCATGCAGTAGATCTAGAAACCCTTGTCAATCTTTTAAAAGGGGGAGGAGCAATGTTAGGAACTATTTTAAAAACAAAAAACATTTGAATAAAGCTTAATAACCTGTATTTATTTAATATACCGCAATGATGGTACAGCAAAGATCTTCTATCTAATACATTTATAGCCTGTTTATAAAGTAATATAATATGTCTAAACGTCGCTATATAATATTTCAATCTATTACTCCTTTTTTTTATATATATTTTTTAAAAGAAAGAGTTGAATCCAAGAAATCCCCTACATATTTCACTTCTTGTACATTATTTCACTTCTGACCATAAACATATGGAAGAGCTCTTGGTTTATATGTATTATTAAAATACATGGTTACAGTTTTTTGAGTATTCAATGAGTAAAACTATTGCATTATACATGAGATCTTTGTTGCTACTTGATCAGCATTACCACCAATTACACAAATATGATTGTGTAATTATTGAACAATGAAAAATGAGATTACAGACAGCAGTTCAACTTTACAAATACATCTTGGATTACAAAGGGATCTTCTACTAACTTCGGTGTTGCTGTCAGGATAGGGTTGTATTTATACTAGAGGTGGGTTTAGCCGATAACAATAACTAAGATGGGAAAGCTGTCCGATATACGATTAATCAATCGATAGTTTTTCAAATCTATACAATGAATGAAGACTTTCCACTCACTGTAAAATTGTGTTTAACTTTAATAAAATTAAGAAAAATTATTTGCCCATGAACATTTTTCAGTTTTACTCTTTTAGTTTTAAAGTTTTAATTACTAATTTAAATCAGTTTAAATGAAGAATACAAATATACTTCCAAAGTGAACCAAAAAAACACTTCAAATAACTTAAATAAAATAGTGACATACAAAATGAGCCAAAGAATGCTCAAAATAACAAACATAATATGAAATTGCAAAAATAAATTGGGAGAAAAGTGAACAGTCCTGTAAAAACTGGAATGTGTATTAATGTCACGTAATCTTTCTAGTTATAGAAGGTTAGTTTGAGTTAGGGATGCACCGATACCACTTTTTCTCTTCCAATTCCGATATCGGAAATCTCAGTATAGGCTGATACCGATCCGGATCCGATAACAGTGTTTTTTATTGTGTGGAACTAATTGGGAGTGATCTTTAATATGTAAATAAACACAAACCTCTAACTACACATTATTTCAATATAAATGTATAGCTTATTAAGAAATACTTTATTATTAACTAGTATACTGGATAATGTAGCAGCAAAATTAACAGTAATTCCAGTCTTCATGTCTTCAGTAGAAAATATATATATATTTTTTCTTCTTTTTCAGTTAATTTAGTGTTAAGACATCAGCTCACTTTAAATTTTTTCACACATATGTTTTTGGAACCTAAATATTATTAACATTTGTAAACAAATAATAATAATATATTATAATAGTAATCATGCACCTTTAACTTGTAAACCCTCACGCTTTTATTTTGACATTCTGAAGTCTCCAGGAAGTCCTGTATGTGTCTGTTTGTAGGCACGTTCACAGTAGTTTAATTCGCTTCTAATTCAAATTCTGGTCAAATGCACCCCCGTTGCCATTCTGCATATTATACTATAAATGAACCGAACTATCGAGCATCTACATCTGAGATGTTGTTCATGAGTAGCGCTCCAATATTGCGCACCATGTGAAGGCTAAAAATAGCCGCGTGTGTGTGTAAACAGAGCAGCGCCATTCACTGACGCGCTGGAGCTGCGCGTGCATTTTATATAATTACTTATTAAACAGCCTTTTGTGATTCACAGAGCTTTCGCACATCTTCAAGTGGCTTTGAATAAAATGCATGAGTCATATGAACTACATTAATGGTGTTTTAATGGTTCTTTTCTTTATTCGCAGAGTTTCAGTTCATTTTAGTGAAGTGTTTCTGAAATATGCTCGTGAACACAGAGACTGCTGACAGCTCACCCTTTTTATTTTCTTTATTTTACAAAAGCACAAGATTTTGTTGTTATTGTGAGTGTACACAAATAAAAGCAGACCCTTTATAGTCTCTAATAGTGTTGTCCAAAATTTCAGTAGTTGGTACCAAAACCATTGAAATTTCATGGTACTCGATACCATTTTCGGTACCAAAGCAAAAACAGGTTACTAAACAACACTCTTTTATTAACAAAGACTACAAATCATTAGCAGCAGAACTAAGAACAGAAATATGCCATTGAGCAACACTTTAATTTAAATATATTATTTTTGAATTATAACAAAACTGAACAATGTATGCTTAAAGTATTTTTGAACACTTATATAAGATTTGCTTCAACTTTTGCAACTTTTAATTTAAGTTTTTACCAAGTATAAAAAAAAAACCTAAATAAACAAGCATACAATAGAATGAATAAAAAACTAGCCTATTTCCAAACTAATGTGCAAAGTGCTCTTGTATTAATAAAGCTGCATTTTGCCATTTTTCTTCATGATAAGAAATGCACAGTGACATATATTATGATTAAATAAGTTCTAATCGAGCTGCATTAAGCGTGTGCGCTCGTGGGATGAGCGTCCCCGAGTCTCTCTCAGCCGGGTGCAGTTTCAATCTCTCCCCCTTAGATCGGGACATTCGCGCAGCTCATTGAAGAGGCGCTTACCACACAGAGAAATGACCGTTTCTGAGTTTAAAGTTATTAACATGACCTGCTTCTGTATTATTTGAACTTTAATAAAGCAATAACGCGTTAAATATAACTGCATTTGTAACGCTGGGATGTTTCCTTTAAAGAGCTCCACCTCCGCTTATTCCACAACGAGAGTGCTTCTGAATTAACTTTTTTTTTAATTTTTTATAATTCCCTAATACTTTGGGATCTACATAAGATGAAACTGTGAAAGTTTAGAGTGCATCTGGACTGTGATCTCTGTAATTATTCTCCTCCGTCAGGTGTGAACTGCTGCTCTCACGCTTCATTAGTTTAAAATGATTTCATTTTACGTTAAATGAGATCAAACGACTATTAGACAATGAAAACTCCGGTACTCCGGTACCTTAAGAGTACAACATCACTCGTCTCTAATGATGTCTGACACTTATCTGTATGCCCCAAAATTATGGATAATTTTATCGTTCTGCCCTCTCCCATAATTTTGGGAAGCCTGCTGGACTCACTCGCATGTGACAATCACATGACACATAGTCAAATGAGAAGTATTTATTTCACCCAGTGTTGGACATAACCTAATGATTTTTGTTATTTAAATATTTTTGTGTAAACAAAAAGATATGTGGCCAATTTATTTATTTTTGCCTACTTTTATTTTTTTATTAGATGCTAATTCCATGATGGACATTTTTTTAGTTTTTGAATAGAAAAGAAGCTATATAGAACAAATGTTTACCATACATTTTTTATCATTATTATTTCCAAAATTTCTTAGCGGAAACTCTACTTCGCACCGAGAACCTGCTTTTGAAACGTTGTAGCATATTGACCTATTTCTAGGAAAATAACAATTTGTGCTTTGCATCACTTTATTTACATGCAATACACCCACAGTTTGCATACAGACACCCACAGGAGTGCAAACACTCCCATTCACATCCACTTATGCTTTGCGCTGGCATGAAAATTGCACTTAGGTGGGAGGGGATAGACAGGTTGGACTGAATATCACAGAAAATCAGGTTAAGAGGGAGCTGAGAAGGCTTCACCAGCATAAGGCTGCAGGACCCGACGGCATCTGCCCCACAGTCTTAAGGGCATGTGCTGATCAACTGAGTAGAGTGCAATGTCTGTTTAACCTGAGTCTCAGGGTGTGTTCACACTTGTAGTTCGGTTCTGTTGGTCCGGACCAAAAAAGAACATTTTACATTTAGTCCTGGTTCACTTAGCATTCACACTGGCATTTTTAACACCAAACCTAACGATACAAAACGTCTAGGTTACGTATGTAACCTCCGTTCCCCGATGGAGGGAACGAGACGTTGTGTCAGAGAAGCGACACTAGGGGTCTCTCTTGATCGCCGATATTCACCTCTGAACTATGAAAAAAGGCCAATGAGAGTTGGCACCCAGTATTTGCATGTCCCGCCCCCGGACATACGGGTATTTAAGCGGCGCAAATACGGGAGTTCATTCAGGATTTTTCTGAGGAGCCGGAAATGGTCTGGCCAAAACAGTGGCTCGGCTCAGCGACGTGGCAGGGGAGACATAACGTCTCGTTCCCTCCATCGGGGAACGGAGGATACATACGTAACCTAGACGTTCCCCTTCTGTCGCACTTATAAAAGTGCCATGCGCTGAGCCGTGTACGTGAACTGCTGATACAGGAGCGAGCAGGTATTCTTACGTGCAGGACGACCAACTGTATCAGGCTGCACGTACCCTTCCCCAATGCCCCATTTAAGCCATCAGGATTCCTTATCCTTACCCTGGAGGGGGGAACAAGGTGCTGGCCGCCAACCTGGGAAAGGGCCAAGCCTGGCCTGGCCTCTTTTCTCTCTATGTTTCTCGCATAGAGCAACTAAGGCCGGGGCCCTTAAACGCATTGAGGGAAGGGGGTCTTAGCCCTTATTCAGGGCAAAACCATCAGAGGCCTGACTTAGGGCCTATGTGGAAAAGTTGGTGCGGTGGTGGATCCAGGCTCATAGAGGGGGGAACATACAGCACGGCAACCGAGGCAGCCGTGACTGCCTAAGGGATACACGGAGTCCGCTCGCCAGAGGGGACAGAACCGTGGTGTTACACACAGGGGGAGTCTGAAGGAGGCCTTACCTGTGGAGCACCTATACCAGTACAGGGTAGCTTGCGGTACCCGCAGTGGCTTGGGTCGGCGAGTTCCTCCGCTGAACTGCGACCCACGAGGGCTAGGGAGGAATCAACCAGTGTCCCAAGCCTGGGATCTCCTGGGAATGAAGGCGCACTGTTTCCCCTGGTTAGGGGGAAAGGCGCTAGGTGCAAGCGGTTCACCCGGTCAGATCGTGGGTGTGCTACCGAGTTCTACGGGCTCGGTACCTGAGAAAACATGGGACGATACTGACTCAACTCAACTGGTGCCAGAGCGTCAAGTCAAGTCAATTTTATTTGTATAGCGCCTTTCACAACACACATCGTTTCAAAGCAGCTTTACAGAATATCAGCATTAACAGACGATAAAACTGTAATGTCTATAAAGTCGATTAATCATCATTGTGTAATTTCGATAAAATACGATTTTTAATAGTGTTTAAAAATAATTAAATGATAATTGTATTATAACCACAGTGAGCAAGCTGTAGGCGACTGTGGCAAGGAACACAAAACTCCATAAGATGTTGATTAATGGAGAAAAATAACCTTGGGAGAAACCAGACTCACTGTGGGGACCAGTTCCCCTCTGGCTAACATTTTGAATGTAATGTAAATATTAATTATGTGTAGTTAAAATCATGGTTTAAAATTATTAAACTAAGTGTTAAGGGTCAGTGATTAAACATCGATTGTGTTTGAACTGTAAGATTAATGACCAAAGTCTTTGAAGTCCATCTTGATTAATTGCAGAAGTTCAAGAGCGTGCCCCGTCCCTGAGAAAGAAGGTCCGTCCTCAGGGGAATTCGCCAGGGAGGGGCTGTCGTGAGGAGCGTGAGGTCCGAGAACCAAGTCCGGGTGGGCCAGTAGGGGCCACCAGAATGACCTGCTCTTCGTCCTCCCTGATCTTGCATAGCACCAGTGCAAGAAGACTCATTGGGGAAATGCGTACTTGCGCAGCCCTGCGGGCCAGCTGAGTGCCAAAGCATCTGCCCTGAGGGGAGCCTCTGTCCGGGCATATCAGAGCGGGCAGTGGGAGGTTTCTTGGGAGGCAAAACAGGTCTACCTGGGCCTTGCCGAACCTGTCCCAAATCAGCTGGACCGACTGGGGGTGGAGCCTCAACTCTCCGCCAGGCGAGCTTTGTCTTGACAGGGCATCCACTATCACATTGAGGTTGCCGGGGATGTGAGTGGCACGCAGTGACTCCAGTCGCTGCTGACTCCAAAGGAGGAGACGACGGGCGAGCTGTGACATGTGGAGGGAGCGTACTCCGCCTTGGCGTTTTATGTAGGCTACGACCGTGGTGCTGTGTGTCCTGGCTAGGACGTGCTTGCCCCGAATTAACGGGAGAAACTTCCTCAGGGCAAGGAAAACAGCCAGCAGCTCTGGGCAGTTGATGCGCCAACGCAGCGGGCCTCGGTTCCACCGGCCTGCGGCTGCCTGCCCGTTGTACACGGCGCCCCAACCCAATTTGGAGGCATCGGTTGTAACCAGAACGCGTCGGGACACCTGCTGCAACGGTAGTCCTGCCCGTAGAAAGCAGAGGTCTGTCCAGGGTTTGAAGGTTTGGTGGCATGCAGTGTTAACTTTCACGTTGTGCGTGCCGCGGCGCCATGCTCGTCTCGGGACTCAAGTCTGGAGCCAGTGCTGAAGTGGTCTCATATGCATCAACCCCAGCGGCGCAGCCGTCGCGGAGGATGCCATATGCCCCAGGAGCTGTTGGAATCGTTTAGAGGGACCACGGCACCTGGCTTGAAGGGAGCAAGGCATTTCAGCACTGACTGAGCATGCTCGTTGGAGAAACGTGCTATTATTGAGACTGAGTCTAACTCCAAACTGGGAAAAGAGATGCTCTGGACCGGGGTGAGCTTGCTCTTTTCCCAGTTGACCTGAAGCCCCAAACGGCTGAGGTGCCTGAGCACCTGGTCTCTGTGCGCGCATAGTAACTCTCGTGAGGGGGCCAGGATGAGCCAGTCGTCGAGGTAATTGAGTATGCGTATGCCAGCTTCTCGGAGCGGGGCAAGAGCTGCCTCTGCGACTTACGTGAAGACGCGAGGGGACAGAGACAGGCCGAAGGGGGGGACTTTGTACTGATACGCCTGGCCGTCGAACGCGAACCGTAGGAAGGGTCGAGGGCGAATCGAGACATGGAAGTATGCGTCCTTCAGGTCTACCGCTGCGAACTAATCTAGATGCCGGACGCCAGATAGAGTTTGTTTCTGGTTGAGCATTTTGAACGGGAGTTTGGACAAGGTCCGATTTAAAAACTTGCAGGTCCAAGATCGGTCGTAAGCTGCCGCCTTTCTTGGGTACAACGAAGTAAGGGCTGTAGACACCCTTCTTCGTTTCGGTTGGAGGGACAGGCTCTATCGCGTCCTTTAATAGAAGGGAGGCAATTTCTTTGCGCAGGGAATGGGCATGGTGGCCGCGTACTGCGGAAAAATGTACGTGGGCGGAGACCTGGCAAACTGAATTGCGTGACCGAGTCGAATGGTCCGGTGCAGCCAGCGTGACGGGTTGGGCAGTGAAGGCCACGCCTGTAAGCTCCGTGCTAGGGGCACCAAGGGGACGAGTTTTTTGGACGTACCCGGTGGGGCTTCGCAGCGGTGCGGAACAGGTAACGCGGCGTCGGTAGGCAACGTGGCGTCCCGAGGCTCTGGTGCTGAGAATAAACTCAAAGCACTTACCTTGCTCCGCGCACCCGGCAGGGGGCGGGTTCATGACTGAGGAGGAGGTCTGATGCTGGCGTCCTCTGAACTCGTCTGAACCGTCGGGCCGGGGAACAGCCGTAGGGCTGAGGGCGGGGATACCGTGTCCAGGAAGCCGGGACTGTTGAGGCCTGAAAGCAGAGTGCCGTGAGAATGGCATTTGCGGGCCAGGTGACCCCAGAGACAACAAGGAAATAGCTCTATAGAGTGTAAAGAATTTGACAAAAAATTCTCCTCCCGGCCCTCCACCGGGGAACAGAGTGGTCTTACCAGCTCCGGAGCTAACGTCTCGGTCTCTGGGTCGGTCATCTCAGGAGCGCCTGGGAGCCTTCTGGGTCCTCAAGGGGGTCTGTGAGACGATGGGCGTCCAACTTCTGCGGGGAGCTCAACGCTGGGGCTGAGAGCTGGGCCCACTCACTTGTTAGTTGAGGCGGAGCACCACTTTCTTTTTTTCTTGAAAGCCGCAGGAGGACGCCCTCGGCGAGCAGACAGGGCATGGCCCCTGGCGGCAGGTTTGCGGCAGGGCAGGATGCTTTTTTTTTTTTTTGCTTGAAAATAGCCTTTGTCTGTTTCTTCACCACTGAGGACTGCTGGGTGAAGTCGTCAAGTGGTGTCGCCGAATGGACGGAGCTGGGAGACGGGGGCGTTTGAGAAAGCGTGCTTTGTCTGCCTCCCGTACTGCCTATCCATCGTTGCGTTTCTGGACTACGGAGTGGCCATCGCCTGTTTGAGTGCAGTTCCTGCAGCACGTCAAGAACAGGACCACCCAAGTGCAGATTTTGAAGTGCCCTGGCCCGGTGGACTTGCAGGAGGGGGCCATAGCGTGCAGGGGGGAGCGGTCTGGGACCGTTCTACCACCGAGGGTAGCGAGAGCGGAGGAGCGAGGAAGCTGGGCTTGCTCAGCTCGTCACATCCGGGAAGGAATCCGGGGGGGACGCGGCTGTGAGCGGCGCACATACCCGCGGAACCAATTAAGCCTGGGAAAGCATAGCGGACCTTCTTGCGTCAGGCTCAGACTGGGCAGAGACCCGAAGGTGGCGGCCCAGGCGAGTTATCCACATCCGACGCCGCTGTTACGCTCTCCGATGCAGCGGTGATGTCATCATCCAATGCCGGGGAGCTCGAGGGAACGGACGGTAGGCTGTTAAGCGGACCGCACTAATCCCGAGCTCGGGGGAAGCAGGCAAGCGTGCCGGGGAGGCGGGAGGTTTTCGAGGGGATTTACCCGGCGAAAGCGTCCCGTTATTCTCCCCAGATCGTTCTCCATCGCCCACGGCGCCTGCCTCAATACCGTAGGAAGGAGGCGAGGCGCGGGGGGCGGCTGAAATGGCTCTCTCTCAAAACAAGAGAAAGCAGAGATCGCAACGCTGCTGTGGTTATGTTCTCACACTGAAAACATAACCCATTGGAGAGAATGCTCATCCCGAGCTCGGACGGAAACAAGCAAGCGTGCCGGGGAGGCGGGGGGTTTCGAGGGGGTTCACCTGGCGAAACGGAGCCCGTCACTGTCCCCAGATCGTTTTCATCACCCGCGGTGCCTGCCTCAATCTCGTAGGAAGTAGGCGAGGCGCGGGGGGGCGGCTGAAGCGGCTTTTTCTCACTACAAGAAAAAGCCTACGACCGCAATGCTGTCATGGCTATGTTCTCGTACTGAAAACATAGACCATTCATAAAAACGCTGCCTGCGTGTGATCGCAACCCAGGAGTGCAAGGCAGTTTTTATGGCCGTCAGAGGTGGGGAGAATCAACGCATCCAGAAACTACACAGAGGCGGAAAATCGTCTTTAAAAAGACGCGTCCTGAGAAGGACGTTCAACGCCGCTGTGTTTTGAAATTCACTCTTTTAGAATAACTCTTTCGAGTTGTCTGCGCTGTCGAAGCGCCCAGGGGCAAGAATGCACAGCCTTGCACGAATGAGAAAGCCGCTGTTATGCGCCGTCAGATCCAACAGCATGCAGAGCGTCAGAGGATTAAACAGGAACTGGGTGTGTAACTTGCAGCCAACTGCATGCACGACCTTCGGCTCCGAAGAAATTTTCTGAATGAACTCCCGTATTTGCGCCGCTTAAATACCCGTATGTCCGGGGGCGGGACATGCAAATACTGGGTGCCAACTCTCATTGGCCTTTTTTCATAGTTCAGAGGTGAATATCGGCGCTCAAGAGAGACCCCTAGTGTCGCTTCTCTGACACAACGTGGAGAGAGCGACAGAAGGGGAACCAAAGGCATCAGGAAAAAGTCACAACTTGATTGGACAGCTTTTATGACGTATATTTTTTGACAGAACTTGCTGATCGTTCAAAAAAAAATGCTGGATGCTGGGTGAAATGTACCCGTTATATTTATATATGTATATATGGTGGTATTTTTACCAGCTGAGAACAAACGAAGAACCACAAAAATGCGTAAAGGAGTCAAAACAGCGCCAGGAATTCCTCAGTTGCACTCACAAACGAAGATATGCTGCAAGGATGTCTGACGGTGGTTCTGACTCCTGTACCACAGTGTAATGGGCAACATTGCTCCTATGATGAGAAGAATCAGGTATGCTTGAGGTCAGTATTAGGCAAATTATTGTTTTTGGTCCGTTTAGACGTCTTTGGTCCATGTCGCGTTCATATATCAATCGAACCACCCCAGAGTTCGTTTGGAAGGAAACCGAGACCCACTTTTCAGGCGGTCTCGATCCGCTTGTTTGGTGTGCACCAAGGTTCGTGTGACCCCATTCACACTTGTTCAAATGAACCGCAATAACAGAGCAATCACACCAGAGTTAGTTTTAATCGAACCAAACCTGCCAAGTGTGAACACACCCTCAGGCTTGTGAATGTGCCAGTGCTCTGGAAAACTTCATGTCTGGTTCCAGTACTAAAGAAGGGGTGCCCCACAATTCATAATGATTACAGACCTTAGCACTGACATCTCACATCTGAGACACCTGGCCAGATTATTTCTTACTTGGACGATGTCATATCCTATATGCTCAATAGGGTCTATTCACACCTGGATAGGGCCGGCAGCTCTGTGAGGGTCATGTTCTTTGACTTCTGGGGCAGCTTTGGCTCAGGTGGTAGAGCGGTTCGGCTGTCAATCGCAGGGTTGGTGGTTCGATTCCTGGCCCACATGACTCCACATGCCGAAGTGTCCTTGGGCAAGACAATGAACCCCAAGTTGCAATAACTTATTGTTGGTGTATGAGTGCGAATGGGTGATTGGGACAGTTTGTCTATGAATGCTTTGGTAACCTCTATGGTTAGGGTTATATAAGTGCAGACCATTTAACTGCAATGGGAGGGAGAGTGCCCTGGACTGGCGTTGATCCACAATGGACGATGGTATGTTTTGTTATGTTAACTCTATACTCTGCTTGAAAGCTTCATGTTATTTAGTTGACCAGCTACTGGAAGCTTGCTTCTAAAACAACCAGGCCAATTTAACTGTTACACTAGTGTAAAATCAGCATGCAACAACTGCTTTATGCAGCATAATGAGCTAGTAGCTAACAGCTAGTGGTTGTGTTTATAGTTTTGGTCAGTTTGTGTCATGTTTAAGATGATGTTACGGCAGTAGAGGTGGTGCAACTATGACGATCAGCCTATAATCCCACCCATGTTGAGATGGCACTAAACTGCAATGGAATTGCAAGCTCCGAAAAGTAAAGCGAGTTGAAGTGAGTCGAACCATAACGTGCAGTAGAAAAGTGCCATTAGTGCAAGCAAACTACAAGTGAGATAGTACTACAATTACACTGAGCGAATTAAGTATTCTAACCGACGAGTGAGCGCGATTCTATTTAGCTTGCAAAGATGCGCAAATGCATAATATACTGGACACGCCAAGGCACAGTCGCATGCATGCACAAGATCGTGCTGACACCAAGCACACTGTCCTTGCTCTTTTCCAAGTGTCTTAGTAGCAGCTATTACCAATGTGTACAAAATAGCAGGAAAAAAAACAAATTGGTCAACTTAGTGGGATTGCACATCTTATGCAACATTTTATTTATATCCGCACATTCCATGTTCACAGTGCGTGAAATCCCCACATTTTTTTGTTTTTACATGTTGGTGGAAAAGTAATCCACACATTGGAACACAAAAAATCAACAGTTTCATTCTATAGGACTGAAAATCCTTATCTCTCCATGCATCATCATCTCTCTCCGTGCAGTGTAAACTGTTTAACTGACGTGATTTATCTTTGTCTCATTCTTTTACATCACAAGAACCTGACATTTTAACAGGGGTGTGTAGACTTTTTAAACCCACTGTAGATTCAGTTGTCCTTGTTAATTGACTGATGAAGGGTTTTGTTGGCAAATAATTGATAGTCTATGTATTCCATTTCAAGAGTGTAGTCCATCATTAGACCGGTCCATAGGTGATGCAGGGAGAGATCAGTGAGGTTCATCGCAGTTCAACCTGGCCGGTAATTTCGGTAAGGTCTATCCTAAGTCCAAGGTTCAGGCAAAGGCATATGAAGTATCCCATGTCTTAGGGTTGGAATTGGCATCAATTCATCCTCTGAAGTCCATCTTAATAGACTGAAGTGATGTTTGGGAGCTAGACCATTCAAAGCTTTGTATGTAGTAAACAGAATTTTAAAATTAATATGGAATTTAACAGGTAGCCAATGTAACGATGATAAAATGGGGCTAATATGATCATATTTCTTGGTTCTCGTCAACACTCTGGCTGCTGCATTTTGAACCAATTGAAGTTTATTTATTGATCTTACTGGACATCCTCCCAGTAATGCTTTACAATAATCTAGTCTTGAGGTCATGAACGCATTAATAATTTTTTCGGCATCAGCAAATTAAATTCATAATTTAGCAATATTTCTGAGGTGGAAGAATGCTGTTCTACAAACATTGGTATATTTGATACCAATCTGTCCTTTGAAATCTTTTATTTCATTGATACACTGTTAAATTGGAGAATTGTGAAATCTCATCAGGTTTTGAAGAAATATAAAGTTGGGTATTGTCGGCAAAACAGTAAAAACTTATTCCACGATTCTTGATAATATCTCCCAGGGGAAGCATATACAAGGAGAAAAGCAGAGGCCCTATAAATGATCCCTGTGGCACTCCCATACTTTAGTTTTGTTTGGTTTGAAAATTCCTCATTTACATAGACAAAGTGGTAATGGTCTGCTAAATAGGACCTAAACCATGCTAATGCAACTCTAGCCTATTCAAGAGAATGTCGTGATCTATCGTGTTGAATGCAGCACTAAGATCTAAAAGCACTAGAAGAGAAATGCAGCCGCGATCAGATGATAAGAGCGAGTCATTTGTAACTCTGATAAGTGCAGTCTCTGTACTGTGATGAGGCCTAAATCCTGACTGAAATTGTTCATATATATACAGTGAGGAAAATAAGTATTTGAACACCCTGCTATTTTGCAAGTTCTCCCACTTGGAAATCATGGAGGGGTCTGAAATTGTCATCGTAGGTGCATGTCCACTGTGAGAGACATAATCTAAAAAAAAATCCAGAAATCACAATGTATGATTTTTTAACTATTTATTTGTATGATACAGCTGCAAATAAGTATTTGAACACCTGTCTATCAGCTACAATTCTGACCCTCAAAGACCTGTTAGTCTGCCTTTAAAATGTCCACCTCCACTCCATTTATTATCCTAAATTAGATGCACCTGTTTGAGGTCGTTAGCTGCATAAAGACACCTGTCCACCCCATACAATCAGTAAGAATCCAACTACTAACATGGCCAAGACCAAAGAGCTGTCCAAAGACACTAGAGACAAAATTGTACACCTCCACAAGGCTGGAAAGGGCTACGGGGTAATTGCCAAGCAGCTTGGTGAAAAAAGGTCCACTGTTGGAGCAATCATTAGAAAATGGAAGAAGCTAAACATGACTGTCAATCTCCCTCGGACTGGGGCTCCATGCAAGATCTCACCTCGTGGGGTCTCAATGATCCTAAGAAAGATGAGAAATCAGCCCAGAACTACACGGGAGGAGCTGGTCAATGACCTGAAAAGAGCTGGGACCACCATTTCCAAGGTTACTGTTGGTAATACACTAAGACGCCATGGTTTGAAATCATGCATGGCACGGAAGGTTCCCCTGCTTAAACCAGCACATGTCAAGGCCCGTCTTAAGTTTGCCAATGACCATTTGGATGATCCAGAGGAGTCATGGGAGAAAGTCATGTGGTCAGATGAGACCAAAATAGACCTTTTTGGTCATAATTCCACTAACCGTGTTTGGAGGAAGAAGAATGATGAGTACCATCCCAAGAACACCATCCCTACTGTGAAGCATGGGGGTGATAGCATCATGCTTTGGGGGTGTTTTTCTGCACATGGGACAGGGCTGACTGCACTGTATTAAGGAGAGGATGACCGGGGCCATGTATTGCGAGATTTTGGGGAACAACCTCCTTCCCTCAGTTAGAGCATTGAAGATGGGTCGAGGCTGGGTCTTCCAACATGACAATGACCCGAAGCACACAGCCAGGATAACCAAGGAGTGGCTCTGTAAGAAGCATATCAAGGTTCTGGCGTGGCCTAGCCAGTCTCCAGACCTAAACCCAATAGAGAATCTTTGGAGGGAGCTCAAACTCCGTGTTTCTCAGCGACAGCCCAGAAACCTGACTGATCTAGAGAAGATCTGTGTGGAGGAGTGGGCCAAAATCCCTCCTGCAGTGTGTGCAAACCTGGTGAAAAACTACAGGAAACGTTTGACCTCTGTAATTGCAAACAAAGGCTACTGTACCAAATATTAACATTGATTTTCTCAGGTGTTCAAATACTTATTTGCAGCTGTATCATACAAATAAATAGTTAAAAAATCATACATTGTGATTTCTGGATTTTTTTTTTTAGATTATGTCTCTCACAGTGGACATGCACCTACGATGACAATTTCAGACCCCTCCATGATTTCTAAGTGGGAGAACTTGCAAAATAGCAGGGTGTTCAAATACTTATTTTCCTCACTGTACTAGTTCTCTGTAGAAATGAACATATTTGGGAGGATACTACATTTTCTAGTATTTTCTACATAAATGGGATATTTGAAATCTGTCTATAATTAGCCAGTTCTCTCTGATGCTGCGATACCGCCTGCCTGATGGTAGCAGTGAGAGCAGACCATGACTAAGGTGGCTGGAGTCTCTGATGATCCTCCAAGCTTTTTTCACACACCGCCTGTTATATATGTCCTGGAGGGAGGGAAGCTCACCTCCGATGATGTTTCTGGTAGTTCGCACCACCCTTTGCAGGGCTTTGCGGTTGTGTGCTGTGCTATTGCCGTACCAGGCGGTGATGCAGCCAGTCAGGATGCTCTCTACAGTACTGGTGTAGAACCATGTGAGGATGTGGTGATTCATTCAAAACTTCCTCAGCCGTTTCAGGAAGAAGAGGCGCTGGTGAGCCTTCTTCACAATGACCTCAGTGTGGACGGACCATGTGATTTCCTCAGTAATGTGGACACAGAGGAACTTGAGCTGCTGACTCTCTCCACCGGTGCTCCATTAATGGTGATGGGGCTGTGTTCTCCGTCTTTCTTCCTGAAGTCCACTACAAGCTCCTTGGTTTTACTGACGTTGAGGGAGAGGTTGTGCTCTTGACACCAGCGTGTCAGAGTGTGCACCTCCTCTCTGTAGCTGTTTCATCATTGTCAGTGATCAGACCTACCACCATCGTATCGTCAGCAAACTAAATGACTGCAGTGGAGCTATGTGTTGCCACACAGTCATGTGTGCACAGGGAATACAGAAGTGGGCTGAGAACACAGCCATGCCAACACTCCAGTGTTGAGGGGCAGTGATGAGATGTTGCTGCCCATTTTAACCACCTGACGTCTGCCTGACAGGAAGTCCAGGATCCAGCTGCACAGCAAGCTGTTTAAGCCAAGAGCCTGGAGTTTCATATCAAGCTTGGAAGGCACTATGGTGTTGATTGCTGAGCTGTAGTCTACAAATAGCATTCTCACATATGTGTTCCTTTTTTCCAGATGGGAGAGAGCAGTGTGTATTGTAGATGCAATGGCATCATCAGTGGAGCGGTTGTAGGCAAACTGCAATGGGTCCAGAGAGGTGGGCAGCACAGAGCAGATGTGATCTCTGATTAGCCTCTCAAAGCATTTGCTGATGATGGGGGTCAGAGCAACAGGACGCCAGTCATTTAAGCAAGTGATTTTTGATTGCTTTGGTATGGGGACAATGGTGGACATTTTGAAGCATGTGGGGACTACAGACAAGGAGAGGGACAGGTTGAAAATATCCGTAAAAACACCAGCCAGTTGGTACGCGCACGCTTTGATGACCCGGCCCGGAATACAGCCTGGACCCACGGCTTTACAGATGTTCACCCGTTGGAAGGATCGGGTTACATCCGCAACAGAGACGGAGAGTGAACCAACCTCTGTAGTGTCAGCCTCGAGTGCTCTCTCCGCGAGGGCGGTGTTATTGTCCTCGAAACGAGCATAAAATATTTTAAGCTCATCCAGGAGAGAGGAAGCGGTGTTCACGGCTGAGTTTTTATTCCCTTTGTCATCAGAGGCGGACCAGAACATCTCCCAGTCCGCGTGGTCAAAACAGTCTTGTAGCATAGAGTCTGATTGGTCCGACCAGCACTGGATCGTTCTGAGGGTGGGTGCATAATGTTTCAGTTTCTGCCTGTAAGTGGGCAGAAGCAGAACGGAAGAGTGGTCTGATTTGTCAAATGGTGGGCGGGGGAGGGATTTGTAGCCTTCCCGGAAAGGAGAATAGCAACGGTCCAAAACCTGGTCCCCTCGTGTGTTGAAGATGATGTGTTGGTGGTATTTTGGTGCGATTGTTTTAAAATTCGCTTTGTTAAAGTCCTTGGTAACAATTAGTGCGGCCTCAGGGTGCGCGGTTTCCTGCTCACTTATACTCCCATACAGTTTCTTGAGTGCCCGTTCTGTGTCGGCTTGTGGGGGGATGTACACAGCTGTGATAATGAATGGTGTGAATTCCCTCGGTAGCCAGAATGGTCAACACAGAAGCATGAGCTATTCCAGATCAGGAGAGCAGAAAGACTTGATAAAATGTACATTCCTCTGATCACACCATGATTTTTTTATCATAAAACATACACCATTACCTCTTCTTTTAGCTGAGAGGTCTTTCGCTCTGTGCACTGAGAACCCCGCGGGTTCGATGGCCGAGTCTGGAATCTCCGCAGATTTGCCAGTAGTATAATGTCTAATGTCGGCATTGAGGAATTTGTAGTCCGGTTTTCTGTGTTTGATTGCAGAACCAATGTCCAAAAGCGTTTGTCTGTCGTACAAAATAAGGCAGACAACATCCAAGACAAAAGAACAAAAAACTGTAAACAAAACAAACAATAAACTGCAGTTTTGTGTCGGAGCTCGCAACACAGCAGCCATACTCGGCGCCATTTTGTGAGTACATGTTGTTGCTTTTGATGTTTCGATAAGTTTTGTTAGCTCTTCATGACCTATGACAGTGAAGGATTGAAGTTGCACGTGAGAAATTATTAGACACTGTTTTCTGAGGTGCTATGACAGATGAATGCATAATTCCAATTTTATTTCTGATTATTTCAATTTTAACTGTAAAGAAATTAATGAAGTAATTACTCTTGTGCTGCGACGTAATATCTGGTTCTGTTGAGGCTTTATTCCTAACCAATTTAGCCACAGTACTGAATAAACATCAAGGATTGTTGTGGTTATTTTCTATGAGTTTACTAAAATATGCTGACCTGGCAGCTTTTAGTGCCTGTCTGTAGCTACAGACACTATCCTTCCATGCTCCACAAAATATTTCTAATTTTGTATTTTTCCACAAGCGCTCCATTTTCCGAGCTGCTCTCTTGAGAGCATGAGTGTGATCATTGTACCATGGTGCAGGGCTTATTTCTTTAAAAAATTGTAATCGAAGTGGGGCGACAATATCAAGAGTGCTAGAGAAGTCTGCATTTATATTTTCTGTTATTTCATCAAGTTCTTCTGGGCTTTGGGGTTTATTGAGTGTATGAGATAGATCTGGAAGATTATCAGTGAAGCTATCTTTAGTGGTCGAAAGAATAGTTCTACCTGAACGATAGCGTGGTGTAGTTGATTGCAGCATACAAGAGACGAGGTAATGATACGAGATGTCATCGCTCTGCTGCAGAATTTCTATGTTATCAACATCAACTCCATATGACAGAATTAAATCTAGCGTATGATTATGGCGATAAGTTGGTCCTGTTACATTTTGTCTGACTCCAAGAGAGTTGAAAATATCAATAAATGCTAATCCCAATGTATCATTTTCATTATCTATGTGAATGTTGAAGTCACCAACAATTAAAGCTGTATCTACAGTAACTACAAGATCTGATAAAATAAATGAGCAAATTCACCAAGGAAATCAGAATAAGGTCCGGGTGATCTATACATTGTAGCAAGGACAAAAGACGACAGAGATTTTTTATTTATATCTGACGGTGTCACATTAAGCATTATTAGTTCAAAAGACTTACATTTATATCCTGTCCCCTGAGTAACACCAAAAACTTCACTGAAATATAATTTGTAGCAACACCTCTTCCTCGACCCTTCAGACATGGCTCATATTAACCTGGGGGAGTAGATTCATTTAAACTAATATATTCATCCGGTTTAAGCCAGGTTTCAGTCAAACAGAGCACATCCAATCTATGATCTGTAATAATTTCATTAACAATTAGTGCTTTGGTAAAATTTTAAAAATCAGAACGAGTCACATTACATAAACTCGCCTTTTACATTCAGTACGAGCTGTGTACAAAACATGGAACATCCACAAAATTAAATAAATGCTTCTATAGTTTAAAAGAGTAGCTCAGTTGTTTAGTTTCGCTCTTTAGAACCTTAAAAAAAAATCTCTTAAAGCACAAAAAAAATATTGGTTCTCCATCAAAACACACTGAATGCTATTACTTCAACTGTTTATGTAATGAATTTTATTTTTGTTTAAGCATTGTAAATCATTTAATAGTATTTAATTATTTCAAATGAATCTATGCCATGCTATTCATTTAAATTTTTAAGCACAAATGGAAGTTGCTGGTCCAGGATGAGAGATGTATCTGCTTCTATGAGAGTACAGCAGTCAGCTTCTCCTCACCTGCACAGGTGAAGTGCTTTAAATAGTGCAGTTGTTGCTTCAGAAATGTATCAAGTGTCCTGTATGCACTGTTCTATCTGCGAGTAGAAGATAAAACCTTTATCATCAGGTGTGCGCACTGTCCTGACAAATGAGTGACCGGCAATAACAAAAGCCAAGAGCACGCAAGAGTAGAGAAAGGCATCTGGGGAAAAAAAAAATAATTATTAAATGAAAACATCACCAACATCTCCCAAACCGCTGCCTCGTCATTATTTTCTTCTGTGTTTCCCACCGTTGTGTGCAAATCAGTGCATTTATGGGTGCAAGCTCGTCTTTCATGTTGTTTGTTGGCTTCTTATCACGAATAAACTCTCCCGTTGCTATGTGCATGGGTTTGTTTAAGAATTTTGGGATCGTAGTTTAATTCGGGCACAAATGGTCATATGTTTGATACAGCTGGTCTGCAAATGGTCATGTTTGGGCACTTGAATTTAGTGTATGCACTTAACTCACCTCTTTGTTTCCACATCTGTCTTTGGTGTGCACCACTGCTCTGCTGTGATTTCAACTGAACTCTGAATCGATTCAGATTCTTTTGAGTATGAATCGTGATGCATTGCTGAAACTATTTTTTCCAACAGCTCTAGTTTGTTTTGTTCAAGTTTGACCTTAATAAAAAAAATTCTAAATGATTTAGTGAGGGTTTTGTGTTTGGTAGTTTGGGGAACAGACACAGTCTCTATGAGATATCTAGGTGATACAGTCTCTATGTGTTGTAGTTTATGTGACCTGTGTGACGTCTCAAGGCAGCTAGCAGACGTTCGGATTAACCAGTTTGTCTGCTTCCTGACCTGGGCCCCAGTTAGTCAGATACTATCATTATTAAGACTATGAGCAAAATTACTAGAGAGGAGAGCGGCACCTGGAGGGATGGAGTCAGTCTCTCTTTAGCAGGTCAGGTCTACCCCAAAAACTCTTCCAATTGTCTATAAACCCTATGCTATTCTCTGGACACCACTCAGACATCCAGCCATTCTGTGACACTAATCTACTATAAACCTCGTCACCACGATGAGCAGGGTGGGGACCAGAGCATATTACAGTGTCTGACATCGTAACGTTTTTAATCGATTGACAGCACTAAGTAATATATCTCAATCGTGGACCTTTAACTTTTGAACCCTCACTCTTTTATTTTGACATTCTGAAGTCTCCAGGAAGTCCTGTATGTGTCTGTTTGTAGGCAAGTTCACAGTAGTTTAATTCGCTTCTAATTCAAATTCTGTGTACCGAACTATTGAGCATCTACATCTGAGATGTTGTTCATGAGTAGCGCTCCAATATTGCGCACCATGTGAAGGCCAAAAATAGCCATGTGAGTGTGTGTGTGTAATCAGAGCAGCGCCATTCACTGACGCGTTGGAGCTGTGCATGCATTTTATATATTTACTTATTAAACAGCCTTTTGTGATTCACAGAGCTTTCGCACATCTTCAAGTGGGTTTAAATAAAATGCATGAGTCATTTGAACTACTTTAATTGTGTTTTAATGGTTCTTTTATGTCATTTTTGGAGCTTGACAGTAACGAACATGACTAACACACAGCATTGAATTTGGATCAGGTTCGTCAGACCGATACCCGATTCATCTAAAAATGTCAGTATCGGAGCCGATAACGATCCAGGTATCGGATTGGTGCATCCCTAGTAATTCCCTCATACTTTGTGATCTCCATCACCTGAAGCTGTTTGGAAAGTTTAGAGTGCATCTGTGATTCTTCCTCTCATCAGCACTGCTGCTCTCACGCGTCATTATTATAAGAGTTTAATGTGTTCTCATGTGTCCTTAAATGATATCAAACAATTAGTCCACAAAAAAAAACTTTGTAGACAGTTTTTTTTATTGTCGACGTTGTCGATAACGTTTCAGCCCTATATATGTCTAAAACTTTTACTATAACTTTAGAAAGATGCAATGCCAATAGTGTTGAAGTTAATTGGGACTTGGGGCAACAATGCCACTGAAATTGACCATTCAACAAGTTCCCATGTGTGGCAGCGGGGGCGTGGTCAAGCGCCCGTCCGGGAGAGGAAAGCGGTAAGGGCGCTTACACCTGAGCTAAATGATGCCTAACACCTGTCTCTAATTCCAGTGAGCACGAGGAGAGCGGCATAAAAGCAGACACAGAGCCTCCAGTCAGGGGGAGACGACAAGCAAACTCAGTGTTTGGCATTATATTGTGGGTGTGGTAGAAATACTGTAAAACCAAAGAGAATTAAAAGCTTACCTTGTGCTGAAGACCTGTTTCCTGTCCTCCTTCCTGTGAGAAGCTTTACACCATGTTTTATTAATAATATCTTATATAGTTACAATTACATACATTGCTATTTTCTTTTGATTTTTCACTAACATTATGATTTTTTTTCCACCGACCAGTTCATCGCACCATTGCGCGCACACACAGGCTCTCCCTTCTATCAATCCGCATCAGTTCAGTATTGTATTCCCACGTTAAATTCCGTAAACGTTGGCCCCTCTTGTTCAAAATAAACTGTTCTAGTGGGTAACACTCATGTTCACGGTGCTGTACTGTACTAACCTGCCCTGTCTCACCCGCTAGAGGCCAAAAGTGTGTGTGCATGGATGTTATTTAAAAAAAGGTATGAGAAATCACAAAATATAATTTCAACAAATGCTACAATTTACTTAATTAACATTATGGTTATTTAACATATTGAGATATTATTATTATTATTACAACTGTAATACATATACATAACCACTTTTGCTGTTTGAATAAATTATATCTCTCACTAAACACTATGTTAAATGTTTACTTTTGCCTTATTTTATTCAGTTGGCATGTAGTAGTTGATAACATTTGGCTTAATAATCTCATTTCATATCTTTATAATTGCTGCAATATCATAGAGGTTACATACTGCATTATATTAGTTTTGTACAGTATGTTAAATTAATAGCTAAAATACTTTGACATACTGTTAGTGAATGAGAATAAACCTGAAAAAGGAATGTGTTTCAGACATTTAAGTAATTTTCT
The DNA here is from genome assembly GCF_025860055.1 of Xyrauchen texanus. NCBI lineage: Eukaryota > Metazoa > Chordata > Actinopteri > Cypriniformes > Catostomidae > Xyrauchen > Xyrauchen texanus. The sequence continues at coordinate 4,551,014 of NC_068278.1, read as the reverse complement.
CAATGTGTTGGTAAGGGCACAACTGCATGTAAGAGCTTGTTAGTGCTTGTCTTCATTATGACCTCACCAGGCAAACCTGACTAGGTGTTTCTGGATAACAATGGATCTTAGCAAGGGTGAAGGACAGAGGTTCAGTCTGTTTAATGTGTACTAAATCTTCTACATCCCACATGTCTCCCTTCTAGAAGTCTTCCCCATGTTTTGTAAAATTATTTTAAGAGTTTCAGAAATTGTAGGCTCTGTAAAACAATGGCTTTAAGTCCCAGTAGAAGTCTCTGCCAAGCGGTCGCATCAGCAGTACACTGAACGAACATGAAAGCGGTAATCTACCATGGCTAGCGCACACTGCTTTTCTTCAAGGACTACTGGGCGAACAAAGTCTTTGGTTTATTGTCATCTCTGCACGTTTCAGAGCAATGAACAAAATAACAAGGTTCAAACCAGCCCATCTGGCACCAACAATCATGCCACATTTCCACATTCTGATGGTTGATGTGAACATTAACTGAAGCTCCTGACACATATCTGCATGATTTTTTGCATTGCACTGCTGCCACTGGATTGGCTGTTTAGATAATCGCATGAGTATATTATTACTAATAATAAATATACTACTTGTATATAAACTTTTTATTTATTTTAAAAGTATTATTGTTTTACTAATAATGAAAGTAATTATGTTGCATCATTAATTTGTATGAAGTAGCCTGTTAATTTGAAGTATTGGTCTCTGCAGAACAATAATCCGTCTTGACCAGTCTGTGGTCGTTTCTAAACCAGCATGAGTCTTTTTCAACTATTCAGTGATAGTAGGGGATTTCAGCATAGTAGGCAAATCCTGTAAAGTGGTTAAAAAAACACCCATCCCAGTTTGAAAAAAGCCACTGATTGGGAAATGCCCATTTTTGTTCTGAAGAGAGACAAGTCTCATTAATTCTGCATTAGTTTTGCTTTGAAAAGCACCATTTGTCATTTTCATTTGGAAAGTGTCCTTTGTTTCCCAAAACCAATGAAGTAGGCTCATCAGAAAAGTGTGGATGGTGTAAACTGGCTCAAGTGCCAGTGGATGATGGTCCCCTAAAGCCTCAAAAGCTTTTAAGTCCTCTTATTATTTGCACCTTTGTTCCTAAAGAGCCATGTGTAAAATGTTCACATTGTAAGGCGAGTGTTTTACCCAGAGTTGTAGAGCGTATCTTCAGTACACCAGGAAAATGGCTGTTCACTATTCTGAGTGATAGCAAAAGCCAGCAAGGTGGAGCACCCTCATGTGGCCACATAACAAACTGCTGAAGGAGCAGAGTTTTTATTCTGATTGAAATTTACTTCATTTAATTTATGCATTTTTCAGGTGCTTTTATCCAAAGTGACTTACAGTGCATTCAAGGTATACGTTGTATCAGTTTGTGTGTTCCCTGGGAATCAAACTCGTGATTTTGGCATTGTTAGCACCATGATCTACTAGTTGAGCTATAGAAACCCACCTACTTCATTTTGTTGCAGTTTAAGTTTAGTAGGCTACTAATTTAATGGCTTTCTTTTTTTAATTCAGTAGTTATAATAAAATATCTCATATTCTGTCTCTTTCTTTTTCTATTTTTGGCAAGTTGAGAGTGTCTGTCTGCCTCGGTCACAGAGTGAAACTGCATCAGGGTTCATGAGATCGCGACGGCACGGGAGGAGCCGAGATGAACAGAGACGCCACACCATCACAAATGGAGTGGATTATAGAATGGTAAAGAAATAATGTTACTATATTGACACCAGTGAATATGACATGAATGATCTATCATCTTCTCAGTAAAGGTGTACAGTGAGGCTCTTAACTCTTCCTGCTACTGTATTTGTTAGAATGGGATTTTATATATATATATATATATATATACACACACACGTATATATGCGGCAGACGAAATCCGCTCACAACGCCCCAGTTGTAATGTAGGGTCAGACTGGATGAACTTGCTAATGCTAGCTGCCTTGCTAACAATTAGGTTATGTCGGACACCGGATTGATTCCATCCGCACCGCAAGACTTCATGACATCGGTTGCGTCCTCTCATCGTCTCTAGTGAAGAGCGCGACAGAACAACAGTGATGTGGACAACAGCTCTGATCTTTCTGCGCTGTAATCTTGAATATTGTTCTCTAGCACCAAACATGCATCATTTCTGCCTTGTCCCGCTCAGCACGCGTCGCCTCTTTTCCCTGCATGTGTGTAGACATGAAGCGCTGCATGAGTTAACGTGGTTTCAAAGCACCTTTTAGACCAAAACGTTTTCTAAATGTATCTTTATTAATCAGCATGTTACGAGCCTTTAATAATAAACAAATCCATTTCTGTTCTAATTTAGTGAAAATCAGAGGTCTTGAATGGATAAGACTAAAATTACTAGTTGGTAGACTAATCTCTCACTTTAATGAAAATATACAAATGTTTTTTATATTTTTTTAAAAACGTTTTCTAAATGTATCTTTATTAATCAGCATGTTACGAGCCTTTAATAATAAACAAATCCAATAAACAAATTGATTTCTGTTCTAATTTAGTGAAAATTAATGAGATGTCTGGAATGGATAAGGAAAGACTAAAATTACTAGTTGGTAGACTAATCTCTCATTTAATGAGAGTGTCATTTCAATGTATGAAAATATACAAATGTTTTTTTAAATTTGATCTTTTAACATTCATTTTCGGTAAAAGACGGTAAAATTGGTGAAAGATCCCACAGACCCCACTGCTTTGGCCGTCTCTGGACCCCCTGTGCAGTTTTGTAGAGACTATTTTGACTGATTAGAAAAAATGTTTTCTTCCGTCAACTTTGTAATAAAAAAAAAAAGAAAGTGCAGTGTGTAAATGTATATTGTGATAAATATCGATATTGAACAATATGAAAAAGATTATCATGATAACAATTTTGCCCATATCGCCCAGCCCTAATATTGGTATATATATATAGCACTGCTTCATGAGTTCACCAGAGCTTCACAGGTTGCCACTGGAGTCCTCTTCCACTCCTCCTCGACGACATCATGGAGCTGGTGGATGTTAGAAACCTTGTGCTCCTCCACCTTCTGTTTGAGGATGCTCCACAGATGCTCAATAGGGTTTAGGTCAGGAGACATGCTTGGACAGTCCATCACCTTCACTCTCAGCTTCTTTAGCAAGGCAGTGGTCATCTTGGAGGTGTGTTTGGGGTCGTTATCATGCTGGAATACTGCCCTGCGGCCCAGTCTCTGAAGGGAGGGGATCATGCTCTTCTTCAGTATGTCACAGTACATGTTGGCATTCATGGTTCCCTCAATGAACTGTAGCTACCCAGTGCCGGCAGCACTCATCCAGCCCCAGACCATGACACTCCCACCACCATGCTTGACTATAGGCAAGACACACTTGTCTTTGTACTCCTCACCTGGTTGCCGCCACACACGCTTGACACCATCTGAACCAAATAAGATTATCTTGGTCTCATCATCATTTTAGGGCTGTCGAGTTAACACGTTAATAACGCGCGATCAATTGTACAAAAAATAACGCTTTAAAAAAATTACCTAATTTAATCGCATGCTTGTAGTACCACCTGTATACTCCAGAGGGCAGTATGTGAAATTTCAGCTGTATGAGCAACACACAGTTTATACAGTGAAGAAAACAACCCACAACACAGACATGCGTTACTAAGGGTTCCAATGCGATCTTTAAGGGATCTCAAGATGTGTTTAAAGATTGAGTATTAAACTATATTTAACTTGAAACAGTGAACTAAACATTTTATTTTTATGATGCAACACACCCGAGACGTGACACAAGCATGTCTGACGCAGGTCGTACGGTAGGGTGATGTGGGACAGTCCCGAAATTGGAAGCTTTGTCCCGTGTCCCGCAAGTCATAAGTAGTGTCCCGCATTTCAATTTTGTCCGTATCATTTCTTAATCTTTATTATTATTTTTCTTAATGCGTTATTTTTTGTATAATTAATTGTGCGTTATTAACTCTACAGCCCTAATATATATATCATATTTACAACGTGTGTGTAACGGATTGAACCACATGTTGGTCAAAGCAATTTCACAAAATATAAACATCCACATACAACAGTTTAAAAATATCACAAAACATATATTTTTATCTCCATTAAGGTTCACACCAGGGAATTTCAAATGACCTTTTCACAGACTGTGATATACACCTGTGTAAATCTACCAAACTTTTTGATATTTTCAAGTTAAAATTATTTAGTGTGAATTTCTCGTAGTATGCTTTGTGTTGTACTTCCCTGAAATTAGTTTTATAGTAAGTCACTAAAGCTGCGATGTGGTTTCTAAGACAGCTGCTGAAGGAATAAACTGAACTGAATTTCTGCTTCACATATCATATATTTACAGTGCATTCAGAAAGTATTCAGACCCCTTCATTTTTCACATTTTGTAATGTTGCAGCTTTATGCAAAAATGCTTTAAATTATTTATTTATTTCTTTTCCCACATCAATCTACACTGGATACCCCATAATGACAGATAGAGTTTTGATAACTTTGCAAATGTATTAAACGTGCAGTATGTAACGAATCTCATGTAATATTCACACTTTTTTGCCAATGTGTGAACGGCTTGTTACGCAACTTAAAAATGAGCCCTTCCCAGACTTCCTTGTTTGCCTCTTAAAGCCTGTAGACTGATTTTCATGCGACGGGAGTGGGTCGCATTTGCCGGGAAAATCCAAAGGATGTGACGTTTATGCGTGCTCCTGAAAGCCGTGATTATTCAGCAAGGTAAACTACAATAACACGTGAAATGAATTCAAGACAATGTTCAAGATTATGCAAAAAGACCCATTCATTACTGTAACGTAACTTGGTTATACAGAAAATATATACAATCTATTATTATAAAACAATAGTGCATCGATATATCAAAGTGACAGTTGTGATTGAATCACATCAATACTGAATTGTGTCAACATATTAATAATGTACAGTCTAGTGCATCATGCAAAGAAAAGTGATCACTTCAAACTACAGTCTCGTATAGTCAGATGTATATCCACACTTTGTTTGAACCCTGTTCCAGCACTGGAGAGTCAAATATAATATACCGTCTCAAAGTTTGTAGTAAAAAAATCATAACTGTGTCATTTTAATTATGCTCCCTCATCTGTCGGCATGAAGTTTCACGTTCAGTCTCTTTGCGTCTGTATGGAGTGTGTGCACGAGTGTGAACAACAGATAGCTGCTGCAGTTCACTTAACGGCCACAGGTGTCATTAATAATGTTTATTAATGTTTCTGAATCTTACTTAATGTACCTTTTAAAAAGAAAAAATTAATTATCACATTGAAATAAGTATTCAGACCCTTAATTCAGTACTTAGTTGAAGCACCTTTGGCAGCGATTACAGCCTTAAGTCTTTTTGGGTATGATGCGACAAGCTTTACACACCAGGATTTGGGGATTGGGGATTTTCTGCCATTCTTCTCTGCAGATCCTCTCAGGCTCTGTCAGGTTGGATGGGGACCATCGGTCATCAGGTCTCTCCAGAGATGTTCGATTGGGTTCAAGTCTGGGCTCAAGTCTGGGCTCTGGCTGGGTTACTCAATGACATTCACAAAGTTTTCCCTAAGCCACTCTTGAGTTGTCTTGGATGTGTGATTAGTGTCATTGTCCTGTTTGAAGGTGAACCTTCAGCCCAGTCTGAGGTCCTGAGTGCTCTGGACCAGGTCTTCATTAAGGATATCTCTGTATTTTGCTGTGTTCAGCTTTCCATCAACCCTGACCAGTCCTCCATGGGGTTGGGCGGTTTACCGGTACTAACAAGGTATTGCGATACCAAACAAATTAAAATGGTACTATATCATCTTGTTGCTAATTTCGGTGCCATATTACCTATGCATACATGTGCTGTCACTAGCAAAATGATATGAGATGTGACAGTTTTGAGATTAAATCAATGACGATTATGAAATAAAATAAAAAACCTCTGGATATTTATTTACCTCATTATAGAGCAGAAGGATGTAATTTAATGACATATTATACAGTTACATGTGTTACATGCTACAGAATGAACAAGAGGTGCCGCTCTGCTCTATCATCTGCTTCACACACATATGCATACGCACGTTCAAACTCGCACACAATTTATTATAATTATTAATAAATAAATAAATATAATTATTATCTGTTGGCAATATAACAAAAGCAAGTGTGTTTTATCAGCATGTGATTCAGCCATAGCAGCCTTGTGGCACAGGTTACCAGATTTTTTATTTTTCATTAATGTTTTCGTTAATACTGTCTTTCATAAAGTCTCCTTTGTGCAGCATTTTATTTGATGAAAGCTGTATATATCAATTTCATTAAACATCATTTGATGAAAACATTATTAAAACAGAAAACACAAATCATGGATACATTTGTATCTGTGAAGTCGTTTTCTGTGTAATTGCATAAAAAAAATCTGACTTTTTATTTATTGATTATAGTATCGATTTAGCATCGATACCGAGGTACCAGGGCTGGTATCGTACCGAAGCCAAAATTTTGGTATCAGAGCAACCGTGGTCCCCCAGTCCCTGCTGCTGAAAAACACCCCACAGCATGATGCTACCACCATCACGCTTCACTGCTCGGATGATATTGAGCAGGTGAGGAGCGGTGGCTGTTTACTCCAGACATGAGGCTTGGAATTGAGGCCAAAAAGTTCAATCTTCATTTCATCAGACCAGAGAAGCTCTAGGAAGACATCTTAACACATCTTTCCATGAGCACTTAACCAGTCACTAAAATATATATATATATTTCCTTGTTGCACTTTAATCTGTTTTGTATACTATTCTGATGCTAGTGAAACTTTGTAATATGACACTTTTCATACCACTGCCTCCTTAAGATGACTCTCTTATGTTTTCCTTTTGGATAGAAGTTGAATCAGATGTGTTTGATTAGGGAAATATCCAAAATATGTAGTGTTGGGCGACCTCCAGGAACAGGGTTGAGTATCAGGAGCTTCATTAGTTTCCTTTAGCAGATCTGGTGTTTCCATGACAAACTTTTATGAAGCGCAAAAGCAGAATTTCATTAAAGTAATGTTTAATTGATATAGTGACTTTCCAATACTCAAGGTCACTTTACAAGAAGAGTACATCATGCAGTTGTTAAATTCAATGACATACATGGGGAAAAAAGAGGCAGTCAGCAGATAGACATGGACAGAAAAGGGTCTGTTTTCGGTTAGATTTGAAAATGATATTACAGATAAGAAAGCCGTAATCTCAGAGGACTGAAGGGTACGAATATGAGTATCTTAATATTACTGATGTGTTTAATGTAGTTTAAAAAAACAGAATATTCTGTAACAAACCAGCCCCCTCAACCCCTCGTGATGTCTTTCTCCCGCTGCCTGTCGCTCCTCCCTGCGTTTACATTGCCCTGTCTCTCTTCTCTCTCTCTTTCTGTGATTCTCTGGTTTGTCTGCTGGTCTCCGGCAGCTCTGCCTCTCTCTCCCTCTCCCCCCTCCCCCTCATGGTGGACAATCGTGTCGGACCCCGGGGCCCGTACGCCGGTGAGTCTTTGTGCGCCGCGTACACCACAGTCTTCATCCCTTTGAGCAGCAGCCTGTTCTCCAGTAGAGCCTTGAGCTTCTACATCTGGGTGAGTGAGACACCAGACAGACAGACAGACAGAGATCCGAGTTCTGTTGATTTCACATGCAGATGGATTTTTTTATTGACATCTTGTCTGTGATGGTTGTTTAGTTTATGGAGTAACTGTGATATTAACTTCTATGTCTGTGAAATCCGTGATGGGGTCGTCAGTCATTATCTGGGTTACTCTCCTGATGTTGTCTTGTAATAGATCTTGTTACAGTTTGTTAGTTTTGTCGTGATGTTGTCTGTCTGTGACTTTAACTGTATCTGCATTCACCCGTCTCTCTCTCTCTATACAAAGAGGATTTTCCCTTTTGAAGGCCCTCTACACAAATTCTCACAGCGCCTGACACCAGAACAAAGCATCAAACCCCCCACCCAGCCCCCTTATTTCCCGATTTGTTTCACCCATTTAAAAAGAGTTGAAACTGCAGTTCGTCTCTCTGAAAAGTAGTGTTGTGTTTGTAACAATATTTCATTAGAATGCTGTATGATGAATGAACTGAGCTTCTTCAGGCACTTGTCTATATTTATAATATTTTTTAATGATGTTTTCATTCATATATAAAATAAATGTTGTTTGTACATATCGACCGATATGGCCTTTTTAATGGTGATGCCGATATCTCCACCGCAGGATGGTAGACAGACTGATATAATGCAGTTGTATATAGACAGTATACAGTATATACACTCACTTTATTAGGTGCACCTGTACATCTATTATTCATGAGATTATCCATTCAGCCAATCCTGTGGCAGCAGTGTAATGTATAAAATCATGCAGATATGGGTCAGCGGATAGGCTACAACAGTAGAAGACCACGTCTGTTTCCACTTCTGTCAGCCAAGAACAGGAAACTGAAAACAAGATCCACTTTTAAAACACCATCATAAACTTTATGCATGTGCAGAGGAGGGGAGAACGGAGCACATACTAACAGTTTTTGCTTTTCTTACGTTTGTGTAAATGTACTTGGAGTTCAAAATAGTTTTATTTTTTTCACATTAATGTCTGAGACAAATATGTCATTTAGCTTCATGATTATAGCATGTACTTTTTTTCGCCATCTACCTGGAGAAAAAAGAAAATAATAATAAAGTGAAATGTTACAATGTACCCCATCAACAGGACACGTTGTAACAGGAGAGGGGCACATTGTAATATGACACTTTAGAAATCCCTTCTAACAATTGATCTCATTAAAATAAGGATAAACCAATATATGATGTCAATAAAAGACATTTAGTAACTTTGTCATATTTAATATAGCAATCATTTTGACACTTGACAATGAATAGACAACAAAGCCACAGGATTGACCGAAATAATGCATGGATTGATCACGCGCACACACACACACACACGCATAAAAGGGAATTATGTAAATGACAGATGTGACTGCATTGAAGTGAAATACTTCATCCGTTCATTTCAGACATTTCATCCAGTCATAATCCAGCCTCTTCTTCATAACCTGCATCAGGTGTTCTTCAAAACTCACTGGCCCAGCACTTGTATTCAACCCCCCATCACCACCAGTTTAGGTGTCGTCCTGCTATAGAGGTTAGATCCTCTTTCCTGCCATCATCATCTTCCGGCCAGATCTGACTGTTGAGCATTGGACTGCTTGACGGGTCTTACGGCAAAAGAAACTATTCTATCACTATATTCACATTCATTCTTATTCATTCAGTCTTTCTGGAAGATTTGCACATAGTTTGATCTAATTGGGGCACATTGTAATGCAGCGTTACAACGTGTCCTGTCAGCACAACAGCGATTGAAACCCGGCTAGGCACTTTTGTTGACTGGCACCAGCGATATAAACAAACATTCATAAGATGTTGGTACTGTAAATGGAATTAGAAGAATAGAAATATGGAGTTGCATTCTTTGTGCATCATTGAATGTCAGGCATATTTCTGTGACAGTGACCTGCTCATTTTGTATTTATGGAAAATGAGGTTCTTGTCAAGGTATGGATTTATGCTCCATTAAATGATAAAGAATGTAAGTATTATTAATCATTTTCTTCTACTGACGCAATTAATGGCTTGCATTAACAGTGATTTTATCAGAACACCCTTCACGTCTACTTGTCGATTTTGATATGGAAAAATGAAACCCCAAATATTTCTTAATTCAAATGACACTTTAAAATAAACATCAATCTAATCCAATTGTAATTTTGTGCATTTCCTGTTGTAATGCTGACCATTTGCTGTTGTAATGCTGCAAGTTTCCTATTTTATTGGTACATGTTTCCTTTTTTAATGCTGCGTATTTCCTGTTGTCCTGTCAGTTAAAGCAGATGAAGGAGCTGGAACAGGAGAAAGATTCTCTTCTGGCTGGGCTGGACGTGTTTGAGCGAGCCAGAGAATGGTACCAGACCCAGATCCACAATGTCACTGAGACACAGAGACAAGTTGGCCAAAGTCATCAATCGACTGTACGTCCACTCTGTACGATGATGTTTGCACGTTACTGTCATTTTACTTGTATTTGATGGTTTTAGTCAATTTGAAAAAACACTCAGAAGTTCAGCCTCAACTCATCAACATATTAAATGACACTAATATATTCATTATAATATCATTATTTTAATGATCATCCATTGGTACTCTTCAAGTGTACCAATGGGGCAGTGGTGGTTGAGGCTCAGGGTTACTGACCAGAAGGTCAGGTGGTTCAAGCCTCAGCACCACCAAGATGCCACTGTTGGGCCCTTGAGCAAGGCACTTAACTCCAGGTTGCTCCGGGGGGATTGTCCCTGTAATAAGTGCACTGTAAGTCGCTTTGGATAAAAGCGTCTGCCAAATGCATAAATGTAAATGTAAATGTACTCTGTTTCATCAGGACTTTTTCACCGAATCTTGTTCGAGTCAGATTCATCATCTTCTGCCTAAACTACAGGAAGTGACACGCTGTCTGAATGATTTGATTTCATTCTCTGGGACGGTTCGTATGAAACATTCTTTCAGTTAAATCTGTTAGTTATGTTAACTCATTTACTCATTTTTATATAATGTGATCAATCATATGTGTCAGTTGTTCTAAATATGTGAGAATAATGTGTTGTTTGAGAATTTCAAGATAATTTGCTCTGATTTATTTTAGCAGCAATGTTTTTCTGAAATGAATGAGAGATTCTCACTGCACAAAACAGATGAATTTATTTGTCCAGACAGCCATTAATAATCAAACACCATGTCTCTGAGAATGAGTATTGTCTGAATGTTCAGTGCATCTGTGGTGTTCTGCAGGCGCTGCCATCTGTGAGCTCATTGTCTGCCAGCAGCTCCGGGAGCGCTCCTCCTGCACCTCCTCAGGCCATCCACATACTGAAGGAGCAGAACCGACTCCTTACACAGGTCAGACTCATGACACCACCATACTGCCCAACTCAACTGGATAAATGACTCCAGACCATTGAATATTGAGAAGCTGTATCTGTGCTCAAATCAAGTAACTTTGTTTTCTGACCGTGTTATTAAAAACTTGTTTAGCTCAAGACAGAATGTACTGGGTAATATTTCGTTTTTCATTAACTATAAGAATGTTACAACGTTATAAGAGGTTGATTTAGCATGTTGATATTTTCGGCCCTATTATTCCATCGGTATCACTGTGATTTCCTCTCTTACAGGAAGTTACAGAGAAAAGTGAGCGCATCACTCAACTGGAGCAGGAGAAATCTGCTCTGATCAAGCAGCTGTTTGAGGCTCGAGCTCGCAACACTCACGACAGCAGCGCGCTCGACTCCACCTTCATCTGATGATGAGCACTCCAGCACCAGACCTCCATTACACACCTCAACAAACATCCACCATACCTCGTATTCATCTGAGCTCCATTACAGACGGTGAGGAGGATGTCGACAGAGACAACAGCCCAACTGTCCAAACACCTGATCCATTCAGGAGCTGCAACTGAATATGTCTTTGAGCGTAACACCTTTTTCTTTTTCTTTCCTTGATTCTCATTTGTTCACACTTAATATCGATCAGCTGTGACTGACAACATTTACAAACACGTGATTGTAATTCATCCCATCGGATCACGTCATGGACAATCGCATCTCTACAGCGGCTTTTAAGTATCAGAATTGAAAGCTTCCGGAACTATTCCTTCTGTGTATGCAGTGTGAACGGAACATGTATCTGATCTTCTCCATGCATGATCGCCTGAACTTGTTTTTCTACAAACTACATTTGACATGTTTTCAAGAAGATATAATGAATGTGATTATTTTCAACTTCATTTCTGTGGATGAGTCTGTGGCAGTGTTGTCGATTACATTGATAATAAAAGGAAATGTGTTACAGGAAAAGACATTTACAATGGAAGTCTATAGGAGCAGCTTTTCAGAGGGGTTAAAAGCAGTGAAGATTGTATGAATGCTTCATTAAAAACTGGAGAGTCCGTGTCAAATTTGCCACTGATCATTTCCACATGCAAATGAACTTTGTGGTAATTTGTCCATTGTTGCCAAACGTTTGCTGCTGGTTCACCACTACAGGTGATGAGTAAACTTCTGACAAACATTTGCTGCAAATCACAACCTCATTTGCATGTGAAAATAATGAGTGGCAAATTTGTGGCAAGCTTGTGGCTAGTTTGCCAGAACTCTAGATTTTTAGTCTATGCTTTTATTATTTGATCTGTAAAGTGTCTAAATTGATGTAGGACTTTTTTTTTTTTTTTTGCACAGATGAACTTCTGGTTGTGTTGCTGATGTCATTCCTGTGGCTGGAGTTTGTTCCATGCAAGCAGCACTTTTACAAATAGTCATGTCACTTCACTTTCTGGTACCCTTACACTGATACCAAGCAAACGTAACCAGTTTTATGTTTTTTGCTGGTCATGACATTGTTAAAAATATGAAATATATATCTCTGCACAGTCAGGGTTTTATGGGATTTTATAACACTCTCATGCAAACACTGGTTCAGGGTTATGGTTATAATAGTAAAAGAACAGTAATAGTTGCATTTATTTGTGGTTCTTTATACACTGGTGGCCAAAAGTTTGGAATAATGTACAGATTTTGCTGTTTCAGAAGGAAATTGGTACTTTAATTCACCAAAGTGGCATTCGACTGATCGCAAAGTATAGTCAGAACATTACTGATGTAAAAAACATCATCACTATTTGAAAAAAGTAATTTATCAGATTTAGACAGCAGCATCAGTCCAACACCTTATCCTTGAGTAATCATGATAAATTGATCATTTGATACTAGAAAATCACTTTCCATTATATCAAACACAGTTGAAAGATATTTGATTCATTAAATGAAGCTGAACATTGTCTTTGTGTTTGTGTTGGCACAGTATGCAATAGACTGGCATGTGTTAAGGTCAATGTTAGGTCAAAAATGGCAAAAAAGAAAACTCTAGAAAACAAAAAACTGCAGATTTCATACAAAGGTGTAACTACAGTCTTCAGAGACAAAGAACAACTGACTGTAACAAGAACAGAAAGAGATGTGGAAGATGTACAACTAAACAAGAGGATAAGAACATCAGAGTCTCTAGTTTGAGAAATAGACGCCTCACATGTCCTCCGCTGACAGCTTCATTGAATTCTACCCGCTCAACACCAGTTTCATGTACAACAGTAAAGAGAAGACTCAGGAGGTCTTATGGGAAGAATTATAAAGAAAAAGACACTTTTGAAACAGAAAAACAAAAAGAAAAGGTTCGAGTGGGCAAAGAAACACAGACATTGGACAACAGATAATTGGAAAAGAGTGTTATGGATCTGAACCCCATTGAGCTTTTGTGGGATCAGTTAGACTGTAAGGTGTGTGAGAAGTGTCCGACAAGACAGTCACATCTATGTCAAGTGCTACAGGAAGTGTGGGGTGAAATATCACAGAGTATCTGCACAAACTGACTGCTAGAATAACAAGCATCTGCAAAGCTGTCATTGCTGCATGTGGAGGATTGTTTTGATGGGAACACTGAATTTTTTTTTTTTTTTTCAAATTGTAATAGTAATTTTCGCATTATTAATGTCCTGACTATAAATTGTGATCAGCTGAACGCCACTTTGGTGAATAAAAGTACCAATTTCTTTCCATAAGAGTAAAATCTGTACATTATTCCAAACTTTTGGCCGCCAGTGTACACGTCCCCATAGACTTCCATTATAAGTGTATCAATTAAAATATTTTTTTTTCTTCACAAACTGAGTGACGAGTCAAAATAATTGTCTGTTGTAATTGATTTAATGTCACAGAATATGTCTGCAGATATTAAATTAGTCAGTATAATACACACAAGACTGCTGCTGTTCTGAACGTCAGTAATCACAGCTGTGCTGATATTCAGAACAACAGCACAGTTATGAATGTGATTATAACAAATGATAATGAGTAATTTACATTTTAGGGACATTTTTTTTGTTTATTCACGAATTTTTTCTCCGCCAATGTAAATATTTCCAAAAGAATCTAAAGCATAAAACATTGTGTCACCGAACAATGCACAGACTGAAACCGCTTATGTGAGTGAAATTGAGTGACATGATTTCCCCTCCCACTTAAAGGCATAGTTGAACCTAAAGTAAAATTCTCTCATCATTTACTCACCCTCATGCCTTCCAGATGTGCATGACTTTCTTCTGCGGAACACAAATGAAGATTTTTAGAAGAATATTTCAGCTCTGTAGGTCCACACAATGTAAGTGAATGGTGACCAGAACTTTGAAGCTCCAAAAGGAGATAAAGTTAGCATTAAAGTAATCCATGTCTTCTAAAGTGATCTTATTGAACAAAGTTTAAACTTGTTTTCCTGCACTGTGACAACAGAGTAATTTCATCTATAGCATTATTTATCATATGTGTCAAGCTCAAGGAAGTGTAATCGAGCTTGAAATCCAGATCGCTAAAGAGACTGCTGCCAAGATGTTCAGTGAAAAGGGAGATTTATTTTGGTCTGTTCTCACCCAAAAGCATCTGGATCACTTCAGAAGACATGGATTAAAGTCATATGGATTACTCTTATGCTAACTTTATCTCCTTTTGGAGCTTCCAATTTCTGGTCACCATTCACTTACATTGTATGGACCAACAGAGCTGAAATATTCTTCTAAAAATCTTCATTTGTGTTCTGCAGAAGAAAGAAAGTCACACACATCTGGGATGGCATGAAGAGTAAATGATGAGAGAATTTTACTTTTTGGGTGATTTATCATTTTATCTGGTAGAAACCCTGGAAAATTACTTTGACTTTCAAACAGCTGCACCTCAGTGGAGGCAAAATCACTCGCCAGAGAAACACAGATGCTGTTAGATTCAGAAGAGAGAAAAAACTATCGAGTCATTTCCCGATTAGCACTTTTCACAACACACATCATTTCAAAGCAGCTTTACAGAAATGCTGAAAGGTCTTGAAGTCCTCATTGAGAAGTTTAAATGAAAAGAATTATTGAAAATGATTTGTCTTTTGGCCCCCAGTGTGTAAGCCGAAGATGACTGTCAGGATGTTGGTTAATGGAGAAACCAGACTCACTGTGGGGGTCAGTTCCCCTCTGACTAACATCATGAATCAATATTAGTTATCGATGTGAAGTGATTTTTGGTGTGCAATTTTTTTCAACTAAAAATATGAATTTGAATTGTAAGATCAGGGGCCGGATCGAAGTATAATTTTGATCAGCTCCGTGATTGTGAGCGGTGAGCCGTTTGTATTTGATTCAGAATCATGAGTGTTGTGATGATGAATTGAACCTTTGCTGGATGTTGAGTGATTTCAAAAAGGACTACAGCAGCCACACATACGAATCTTCAGAGGAATCAGTGACTAAATGTTTTTGTAGTAAATGAACCCAACGGAAAGACTCGTGACCATGACGACACAGCGATAAAGATGAAGGACGGATGTTTGCATGTGCAAGTGTCGTGGACATGACGAGGACAGAGAGGAAATTAGGAGGGAATAAAGTTACTCCTGGTTCAACGAAAACAGTTGAATCAACTTCTAACATTTAACACCGTATCTTCAGTCCTCTTGATTTCTAGTTAAACTTGTTTAAAATGTCTTTACTGTGTGTGATCCAGATGTTTGCAGATTGTTTCGGAGCAAATATAAAACTTTAATTTCCCTCGTCTCTGTTTATCCTGATGATTGGATGTTACAGTATTAAGAAAATCATTTTACTACATATTTAATCTGATGGGTGAATCTCACCAACACTGTCAAGAACATTCCCCGATCATATTTCACCCAAAGGCAAAAGAAAAATGACATTTCTTTTGCTTAAATAAAATGAAGTTCTATTTTAAGAGCATTTGTAATTTGATTTGATTTTGGGGTGAAATGGGAAATGGACATGTCATCTGCAGTGTCCAGGACAGTCAATAGTTTACGAGCACGTGTTCACGAGGAACTGGACATGTGAAGTGTGTGACTGAAGGATCTGAGCTGCTACTGTAAAGAGCTCAAGGTTCATGACGGTCACAGTTGATGTGGTCTTCCACGAGCTCTGCAGGGACGGTTTCAGGAGAACAGTCAGAACTGCTGAAGAACATCATTATATTTGAGTGTGTTTTACACATTCATGTGATGTAATATCTCTTGATCTCCAGCTTGTTTTCTGTCTTCCTGTTGCATTTGCATGTATAATCCACAATGATCTCGCTGCTTTTTCTTTATTAAAACATGTTATTCATTTGTCTTGTGACAAACTTCTATACATACATATATATATATCTCAGATTCAGAATTAACTTTATTGCCAATTAAGTTTTCACATACAAGGAATTTGCTTTGGTGTTTGATGCATACAATAACAATAAACATAGTACGATAAATAATAAACTATATTTAAGATACGATATATAGAGAAGAAGAGAACTGACGGGTGTGCAGAATATGAACCATAGAATGTTCACAGTTTGAGCATAATAAAAAGTGCAACAGACCAGATAAATGTTCTTTATGTTGATGCAAGACAGATGTGCAAACTGTTATTGTATCGTGTAGTGTCTATGGAGGTGGGATAAGAGACAGTGTTAGGGGGGTCCTGAGCCTTGTTTATGAGGCCAGCTGCAGACGGGAAAAAACTGTTCCTGTGGCGTGAGGTTTTGGTCATGATGGACATCACTTCATCCACTGAAGTCAAAAGACTGAAGTGATGTTTGGCTGGCACTGTCTGTAGTTTTTCATCAGCACACAGTGTGGAGCTAGACCATTCAAATCTTTGTACGTAGTTAACAGAATTTAAAAATGAATATGAAATTTAACAGGTAGCCAATGTAACGATGATAAAATGGGGCTAATATGATCATATTTCTTGGTTCTCGATAGCACTCTGGCTGCTGCATTTTGAACCAATTGAAGTTTATTTATTGATCTTACTGGACATCCTCCCAGTAATTCATTACAATAATCTAGTCTTTAGGTCATGAATGCATTAATTATTTTTTCGGCATCAGCAACAGAGAGCATGTACCGTAATTTAGCAATATTTCTTAGGTGGAAGAATGCTGTTCTACAAACATTTGTAATTTGATTTTCAAAGGACAGATTGGTATCAAATATAATACCTAAGTTCTTCACTGTTGAAGATGATGTAACAGTACATCCATCCAGAGTCAAATTATATTTTAGTGGCTTATTTTTAGAGTTTTTTGGTCCAATAATTAGTACCTCTGTTTTGTCAAAATTGAGTAGAAGGACATTTCTGGCTATACATTCTTTTATAACATTGATACACTCTACTAATTCTACCATGCTGTATTCCATCACGTTCATTACGATCGCAAAATTCTGACCTGTTAATAGTTCCTAGAATATGAAAATCCACCAGAGGAAGATCCTTTTCATATTTGTCTATCCCTAAACTATGGAATAGTCTCTCTAACACTGTTTGAGATGCAGACACACTCCCTCAGTTTAAGTCTAGACTAAAGACTCCTCTATTTATCCAAACATACAACTAATTTATCCATCAACTCACAATTAGGCTGCTTTAGTTGGGTCTGCCGGAACCAGAAACCAGAAACATTGATCTTGATCTATCACTCTGCAATAAATTGAAGGGCATCTCTGCGAATATGTTTTTATTTGTTTCCCTGTCTCAACCTTGGGACTCCTATCCTGAGGTCACCAGAACCGGCTGGATCCAGCACCATTCATGCTTCGTGTTGGACTCCACTGCTACGTGTCGCTGAATGATGATGACTAAATGCAGCCGGTGCCAGCCAAACACCCCTTCAGTCAATTATGATGGACTTCAGAGGATGAACTGATGCCAAATCCAACCATAAGACATGAGATACTTCATATGCCATTGTCTGAACCTTGGACGGACCACACCGAACCTCACCGAAATTACCGGCCAGGTTGAACTGCGATGAACCTCACTGATGGTCTGCCTTCATCACCTCTGTCTATTGATGGACTACACTCCTGATATGGAATACATCTACTATCAATTGCCAACAAAAGCCTTCATCAGCCGATTAACAAGGACAATTGCATCTATGTGAACTTCTGCAGTTAATCCAGGATGGACTTCAAAGACATTGCTCATTAATCTTACAGTTCAAATACAATCAATGTTTAAACACTGACCCTTAACACTTACTTAGTTTAATCATTTTAAACCATGACTTTAACTATACATAAGTAATATTTACATTATATTCATGATGTTAGTCAGAGGGGAACTGACCCCCACAGTGAGTCTGGTTTCTCCCAAGGTTATTTTTCTCCATTAATCAACATCTTATGGAGTTTTGTGTTCCTCGCCACAGTCACTTTCAGCTTGCTCACTGGGGTTATTAATACAATTATTATTTAATTATTTTTAAACACGATATACAATCTTATATTATCTAATGTCACAATGATGATTCATCGACTTTATAGACATTACAGTTTTATCTTCTGTAAACTGCTTTGAAACGATGTGTGTTGTGAAAGGCACTATACAAATAAAATTGACTTGACTGGTCAGAGATTTTTAATTGATATCTGGCGATGTGACATTGAGCATTATCATTAACACCAACAACCCTTCAGGTGAGGCTTATGTTTGTAACAAAAAATGTTTAATAATGTATTTTTTAAAGAAATAAATGGACAGCTGAAATTCATTTTTGAAGTAATCAACATTATGCCACAAATGTTGTCGATTGAGCTTCACTTGTCTTGGACCTGGAATATTCCTTTAATGGTCATTTCAGCATGTTTGGTCTGACGGGGCATATAAAATTACTGTTTGACAAAATTCCATTAATTTTGCATTTGAGGGATTTAAAACTCCATGGACATGATTATATAACATTCAGTATTATTTGCATATGACCGTGATTTGAATATCGTCTGCACTTTTGTTATTTTGCATGTCGCATGCAAATGTACTCAATGCCACTGCATCACTGGACAATACGAATGCTTGAGTATTCATTTATCTGTCGATGTGTGATTCAACTTTCTGTTGAATTCTGGGGACAAACACTATTCATGCATCCGGCTGTGGGACACTGATTCAGTTATCTCAGATTCATTCTCTTCTGACTCGGTCAAGAGGATCATTCAGTGGCAGTTATGAATGTAATGAGGGGCTCTGTTGTATCGTGTTGCAGTCATGCATCATGACATATCACGTTAATGTTAAGACCAGAACTCTGAGCAGATATTACAGGCTTCTGTTCTTGTGTTTGAGGAAGAATTCCTCACCTGTTGTACAGAAATGTCATTTATGAGATCAAAATAATCACATAAAATATTCTACTTCAGTAGTGAGAACACATCTGTCACGTCTTAAACTCTCTTATACTCCAGATGTTTTCATCCATTCTGCAGAATGTTGCAAATCAGTCTGAAGTTCTTCATTTAGGGCTGACTCATGCGGTTATCACAATCTTTAATCTAATTACACACACCAGGATGTTGAAACTATTGAGAAGGTAAGCTTGACAAGACGTTGAAAATATCTCAAAAATGGACAGAATGTAAAAGAATTTTGTGTTGAAAACCAAAAGTGTCTCTGCCTTTGTCTGATTGTTTCATCAGATATCATTCATGTAATAAATGACACTTTGTTACATTGAATCTCAAAAGTTTACTAGTGTAGTGTTGCATCTGTTGTTGACCACCAAATTTCCATCAGGAGTCTCATCATTGCCATTCATTGTTAATGAGGACTCGC